>NC_090930.1:138871877-139171877 GCF_040938575.1 Ambystoma mexicanum
TTAAATGAGGACACCCTCTAAGCGTATTCCTCCGTCTTCCTGTTACTATCTCATAAAGAACTTAAGCATGAACCAAAACTTGGTGGATTTCTCAATACATGCCAGTTATAGGCAATGCAACCACCCTTAATAAGGCTACAAGCATCACTCGTTCATCAATGCTATTTCATTGCCACAATCCTTCAGAAGGGTCTAGAAAACACTCCCTTCGTGCCCACAAATCCTCTTCCTCCTGAGGTACTTTTACCTCGGACCTCCACTAACTGTGTTTTTGACAAGCTATAAAAAGCCCTCAGACACAGTCCTTATAATATCTCCTTCTTTATCCATATCATGTACTTGCACACTCGTTGTTACCTTACCTACAATTGTTGCTTAGTTTTTATGCGAGATAAAATCTGCTCCTTTAGTGTGACCTATGCATTTTGACGACTGCCATGCCCCCTGGGAGTTATAGTGCCTTAATGAGCCTATCCGTTAGAGCTGCATGTTACGCTGGAGCGCCGTCCACTCGGAGGTAGCCTCCTCCCTATTTAAGCTTGCCAGTCTTACGTGCACTGTCGACATCACATCGACGGAATCGCTGTATACTACTGCATCCCTAGTCTGCGCGATTCTTGGGTGCAAATATCAACATCAATAATTCTATAACCTATGTTGAGTATCGAGATGGTAATCTTGTACTTACTCGCACCCAACGTTCCTCTCATCAACTGTGTGCCTTGCCATAGTGGCATCTGTATATCTCTGCCCATTCTTTTGATCGATCCCCAGAGAATTGTTATAAGAACAATCTCTCTCCTTGCTAAAAAATGTTTGCCTTTATTCCAAGGTCTTCATCATTTAACTCGTCATAATTTGCGCAATCAAGTATAAGCTCTCCTTCTGTCATTGACTCAGCTACAATCATGGCAGAATTCACCGCTATACGTTGGACTATTTTGATTGCTAGATTTCAATAACTACCGTAGAAGCAAAAGCCTTGTGATTTCTTTTTAAAAAATAGTAAATAATGCGGATTCAATGCATAAGGTCATAAAAGTGTACACTTTCAGCCTTCTTTATGGCGAATGCGGCGGCAGTTTTAAAATTGCCCATACCGAAATTGACCCTCACTCGCTTTAGGAGAACCCTTTTCCTCCACATGAAATCTATTGGCCCATGTATACTACCTTTTATTCGAAATGGGATGCCTATTGTTTTTGTGGAAAAATTGCTCCTGGTTTCAACTGAACCCTTTTGCTTCTCCAACCCTCTGCAATACGCTTACATCATGGGGGCCTGTAATTTACAATGAAACTGGCATTTTTCGCCATATCTTTTATTAAAATATTCAAGATACTACTATGCTATCACCATCTTCTAAGAAACTTCCCTCTTATTTTATCTTTCCCCATGAGTAATACTCATCTTGGAAATCACATTGTTATTAGATGAATGATCTCTAAATATCTCTGTATCTGTGGTGTTAGTTAATCTATAATTCTTTCTGATGGTGATAGCTACACTCCATCGGCTGCCTTTATCATCACCTTCATTGAACAATGCCACACTTTCTTGCATCTCTGGCTGCTTGTTACTTTCAAGGGAAAAATGTGTCCCTTCTTCAAACCTAGTTATTCTCGATCTGAACAAGAATTCATCAGGTATTCTCATCGTCCTGTCTACTAGATCTGGCAGCCATGTCAACACAGTACATACTTCATAATAAAACTCTAGCTCTAAGGGCGTCGCTCTCATAGCCACATCTTTGTCGGCAGCCAAACCTGCCATATTCAATTTTGTTACTAAACCTCAATCCAACATTTTGACAAATACTTGCCTTGATTCTAGCAGTGGCACCGATATGTCACACTGGTTTATGACAATTGGTAGCTCTAAATAAACAAATTCTATGTATAATATATATAAACCCTTCGAGCATTCATAGCTTCCATCAAACATTGAAACCTTCCCTCTTGTATAGATTGAGCGCATTGCACCCCAAACTTTATCCCCCCAAAAAAAACGAAAAACGTTTACCTCCTATACTGACGTCACCCCTTGGTTCCTCACGAGGACTTGATTTTGTGACCAATATCGAACACATCAAGTCTCCTAACCTTATTGTGGGTGCAGTCTCATCCCATTTCCCATGATGGAATTCCCTTCATCCCAGTGACAACATATCTCCCATCCTAAGAGTCAGCGACTATCCTATATTCTGGTTTTATCGACGTTGCATAAACACCTACAGCAACTGCCTTTGTGGTGGTTCAATTACTGCTTGCTGTGTCTGTAAACCTCGCTGTGCTCTCGTCGCTTACATCTGCTACATCGTTTGATTCTGATCAAATTCATCTCCACTTTGCTGCGAATACGCAGGTGGGTTTGACATCCCCCCTATTTAGAGCTGTCCGTTTTACACAAACCCTTTAGCTTCTGTATTTATGAACAAAAATGCCCTATCATCCCACACGTCCAACATATAGGCAGAGGTCTTCTACCCTCTCCATCTTGCATATTCTTATTGTCATTCTACATTTTATAAAACCCATCTTGGCTCTTGTTATTTTTCTTTCATTTTTGAAAAGCCTCTCTAACCACCCCATCAATTTCCTTTGTTACCTCGCCATCGTCTCTCACAACAAGCCTCTTTTCCGTGGAGCAAACCCATTATTACTCTGATCATTGTATCTTTTGTCCGTCTGGGGCCTTGGTCTAGATTACAATTTGCCTTCCCCTTCCTCTGACAAGGGACACTATGACAAACTAAACTCATTCTTATTTCCCATCATTCATTCATTATTACAGGGATTATATCCCCACAACGTCTACCTGGCAATGACCTCAATGGCCCTCATTACGACCCTGGCGGAAATCGTGGTGCAATATGCACCATGGAGCACGGCGGAAAGCTGCCGATAGCGCCATGGGGGTTGGCGGATTTACCGCCCCATTCCGAGGTTGGCGGGGCGGTAAATCCCCATTCCCCATTTTACCCTTCCCCATTCCCATTTTTGCCCCATAGGGTATAATGGGAGTGGGGAAGGCGTTAATTACGCCACCGTAAAATACGGTGGCGTAATTAACAACAAGGTCCCGTAGCGCCATGGATTTCTCCGCCCGGAAAAACCAGGCGGAAAACGCTCCATGGCGCTACGGGAACTCGTAGTGGGGCGGACGGGTCCGCCGCGAATACCGCTGGCGTAAACCCACTCCGCCAGGGTCGTAATGAGGCCCAATATGTTTTTATATGGTGGTGATTTCCCCCTCTCACCATGGAGTTGCTCTTTTTATCAGTTTGATTATATCAATATCCCTGACAATCTTGATACGGGTGTGTTTAGATCTACCCATTTTACTTCCTCATCTATAGGAAGGTATTCCTTAGGACTTCATGCGTCATCTTTTTCCTCGGTTTTGAGGGGGAAAGACTAGAGACCCTAGCGCTCTGACTTGATTGTAATAAGAGCCTAAGTATTATGGCAAAACAAACTTAGTCAAACATGCGCAGCATGTGGTTGTGAGTGTGGGTATACTACCCTATACAGCACAGTAAATTGAATAAGAAATAACAATGCATTCACAAATGATAGACAAATGCTTTGGATTTCAAGTTGTGTGTATATTTCCCCAAAGGGTCAGCCTGACACGTGTTTCGAGATTTAAGCTCTTCTTCTGAGGCTGAGTATATTCACAGGTAAGTGCAAAATAAACATACATGAATGCAAACCGGCATTACAACCAATAGGACACCATGGGTAAATACAATCAAATCAGAACATATCAAAGAAAATTAATAAATCCAAACAGTTTACCAATCTGTCATGCACATATGTTCAATGAAACAAACGAGATAGAGAGACGTCATAAAAGACAGATGATTAGTGATTGGGAATGGTGATTAATGTGGTAAATGCCATAATTTACTATCTTTACACCATAAATGTGCAGGGCAATGAAACATACCTTGCGTTCTGTCTTGGTTAATGTACCTGTCTTCAAAAAGGTAGCTATGTAATCAGTAGCCAAATTCTATTACTGCCAAAAGAAATGTATTTAATATATATGAAGCTAATCATATAAACTCGTTCAAAAGTTACGAGTCACTCACTTAGCAAAAATTAGAATGGATCTCATGTGTTATCTCGAAAAGATTATGCAAACAAATCAAGTCTTTAGCACAATGGCCCTCATTACGATACCGGCGCTAAACCATGGCGTTATTAGCACCATTGTTGGTGCCGGTATCCTAACGTGTCCGCCATGGTGAAATGGGGAAATATCGCCCCATTCCAAGGTTGGCGGGGCGGTATTTCCCCATTTCACCGTGGCCCTTCCCCATTCCCATTTTTGCCCCATAGGGCATAATGGGAATGGCGAAGGCGCTAAGTACGGTACCGCAAATTGCGGTACCATACTTACCGCGAAGGTCCCTTTGCGGGTCCCTACTTTAACGGCTGGTCTAGACCAGCCCTTAAGGTCGGGTCCCGCAAAGGGACCTCGTAATTAGGCGCTAATGGGTGAACGGCGCCGCAGCCTTTTACGGCGCCGTCAACCCATTAGCGCCAGGGTCTTAATGAGGCCCAATGTCTGGATACAGATATCTAATGTGTATCAATATGAAAATATACAACGAAAAATTACATATTTTTACCTGACTATATATCCTCGCCGTTGCAGCATCTCAATGATTCCTGCAAACGATTGCGTTATCCACAGATAAGGGTATCGGCAATGTTGATGAGTTATGAAGGCGAGTTGCAAGGGCCAAACGAAAGAAAAACCAAAGCATCTCCAATTGGTATATCTATTGGAAACATGAAAGTACATGTGTCTTTTTGCATTAACAGGCACACAATGCTGGCCTGGAGGCCAAGTACGAGATAACTCTTCTTAGCTTGCCTGTTGGCCGGTATACCCATTGCTATGGAGGCGTCTGTCACCGTGCAGTAACCAATACATGTAGCCTCCACTATACGTGGACGTGCGGGAAACTGCAGAGTCCTTTCAGTTTCTAGCAGCTGTTCTAGTAATTCAAGATGACCGCCTCGCATACACGTATGGTTTGATGCACGGTGACAGACCAGTTCTTTGATTCCAAAGCTATTTGTACTAGTTGGGAAAGCCTTGTGCCTCCATAGCAATGGGTACACACTGGCAGGCAAGGTCAGAAGAGTTATCTAGTTCATGGGCACCAGGCCAGCATTGTGTGCCTTCAAACTGCCGTGTGATCCGCTGCTCGTAGACATGGGAGGGGATATTGGGGGAAAGCAAGGGACCATCACACATACCCTGCATGGTTTTATTAATTATACTAACCACTATCTACAGGGAACTTCATGTCCTGTCAGCCGAACGGCAAAGGTCGTGCGATATTGCTGGGACTCCCAAGTTTACTTGTGGCGATGGATTTTTTACAAAACCATCCTCTCCGCTACCACGTGAACGGTGTACTCCCAGCTATTTAAGATGAGTCATAATACCCTGGAGATGAATGGGGATGCAGATTTTCTTCATTCATCAATAATCAAAACAACTCAGGTAATTTGGAAAAAGGAGTACTGTTATAATTTCAACGGTCTAAAACAGGGACTACAACGAACATCAGCGCACTCACTCGATCCTCTTACTCTCAACATATTATAAAAAACTGGATTCTTATACTGAAAAAGTGTCATCAATGATGTTTAACTTGTGTACTACCAACGTCATCCCACGTGGCAAACAACAAAAATCTATGCACAATAATAATTGGCTCTCAGTGAATATCTAAGTATACATTCTATATTAGCATGCATTAGTGAATGAAAGCAATTGGGTACTTAAAATCTGGTGGGGCAACTAAGCTCTCCCCTCAAAATGGCCACTGTGAATGTCACTAAATGTACGGCGTCCCATTGGCTACAAAACTATAGGACCCTTAATTACATGGGGCCTCATTACGACCCAGGCGGTAAGTTACCGCCTGGGTCGTACCTTTACCACCATGGCGTAAACTACGTTTACGCCATGGTGGTTGGTGGACTTACCGCCCCATTCCGAGGTGAGTGGGGCGGTAAGTCCCCATTAACCCATTTACCCTTCCCCATTCCCATTTTTGCCCCATAGGGCATAATGGGAGTGGGGAAGGCGTTAATTACGCCACCGTAAATTACGGTGGCGTAATTAACAACAAGGTCCCTTAGCGCCATGGATTTTAACACCTGGTGTTAAAACCTCCATGGCGCTAAGGGACCTCGGAATCAGGCGGTAAGGGTCGGCGCTGTTTACGCCGCCGTAAACCCCTTACCGCCTGGGTCCTAATGAGGCCCATGGTCCCCTACAATTGGTTGGCACTCTAACCTCCTTTAGTACTTTTTCACCTACGTCTAGCAGCAGGCAGGCTGAACATCTAGGTGCCAGGTGAGCTTGTCTTAGTACCAGCTTCCCACCAATTAGCATATAAATCCATCATCACCTCAATGGTCCAGTGTCAATTAGGGCTTCGACGCTCGTCCTTGAGAGTGTTCTTAGCTCTGATAAATGTAGGGAGTGAAGGCACAGTCTGCCCTCGTGCGTAGGTGTGACCACCTTGTTCATCCAACTTCATCCTTCCACGTGACTTGGGACCATGATATCGAGATTCTGGTGCATTTAAAATACTAATGCTCAGACAGACCATTGATGTCTTTTGTTTTCGTCCATGCCTTCAATTGGAGCTCTGTGCTTTCACACATTTTGTATCCAATGTCAGTCTACTTCAGTTTGATAAGACCTTGGCTTCTTAGCTCATCCAACTCTGCCTTTCTGAGATTCAATTTATTAATTCAATCGCCTTTTTAACTGCGACACACTTAAGATGAGGCCTTTTGGTTAATGTCCAGCACTGTTATAATGCGAAGTGGAAACATCCATCCTTTACTTGGTCACCTGCATAAATAATATATATATATATATATATATATATTTATATTGGAGCTTGCTGCAATCTATTCACTCTAAAGCATAAGACTAGCTTCACGATTACTTTGCTGCTTGTGTTTCTTGCATTTGTATGCGTGTAAAATGACTTGATATCTTCATCAATTCTGTGGCATAAGCTTCTTCACCTTGATCCCAAGATGTCACTTATCCTCGGTACTTTCTTGATGCCTTATAGAATATCCACATTCTCTGTTGTTTGCATCTCTTTCATACACGTCAGCTCAACTTCGTGTGACATCATCAGTCGTCTCTGTCGTTTATGTACTCTGCTTCTTCAGGAATCTCATTTAAACAACTGTCATACTTTCTTGAGGGCATATATGGCTTTCTCAATGGGAATCTTGCTTCCATGATTCTCTTAGGTATGCGTAGCCTAACTGGCACTGCACAGAGCCCGTACTCTGCCCTTTGTTGGTTTAACTGCTCCGTGCATGTCTCATAGTTCGGTTTCCATTCTATGGGCAACATTGACGATATAGGTGAAGTGATTGAGGTGGGGGTACTTGGCAATTATAGGTATAATAATTATAATCCAAAAAGTCAAACAGTAACAATTGCCAGAAAGTGAAGATAACTATTGGCACATGTCACTTATTCAACCAATTATGCAATAGGTATATGTGGAATGGTCGATTGGTTACCATCATTGACATAATGATGATGTAACAGTGTATATAGTTAAACAGCATCTCTCTGATGATGAAACCATCCCCTGACCCTCGCTTACCTAGATGAAAATATAACTCTTTCAGTGGATATGTCAGAATGAAGTAGAATGTGTTGTCAATGTTTGTCTGCCTGCAGTGGAGTAGATGGAAACTGGATCTTGCACCGAAGCAATGAAAGGTTAAGCTTTGACTAGCACACACTGATCATTGCAAGCTGTGTTTAGCTAGTGTCATAACTGTTACTGTATGTTTGTTACTGCATAGCCAGATTACACTGCGGGCACTTGCTGATGTGGCGTGATCATGCTTTACCGTTTAGCTCAAAGAATCTGGTTTTGTTGTGTGTAAATGAACATTCTTGTATATTTTTATGAAAGGACATGATCCAGGATTTGCACACCAAGTTTTGAAAGTCAGTTAAAAAAAGCTGCAATTTCTTCTTAAATCTGTGTCCTAATAACTCAGGTAGGGTTTGTTGGACATAGATGGATTGCATTGACAGGCTTCTTAGGTCAGAGTTGTAGTTCTTCAGGCAGGAGCATCTGTTCTGACAGCTGGAGGAAAGATTCAGCTTTGGTAACCTTGTCATAGGTTGGCGCTTTTGGGGCCTTAGGAAGGTCCATCGGTGAGAAGACTGCACAGTCTGATGGGAGACTTTGTCAGTTCTGAACCTGCTCCGTGAAATCACAGTTGGAAATGAGACATAAATGGCCCTCATTACAA
This sequence comes from Ambystoma mexicanum, assembly GCF_040938575.1. Classification (NCBI taxonomy): domain Eukaryota; kingdom Metazoa; phylum Chordata; class Amphibia; order Caudata; family Ambystomatidae; genus Ambystoma; species Ambystoma mexicanum. Next base: position 138,880,217 of record NC_090930.1, read on the forward strand.
GTTTGCCGGTCTGGAAAATAATTGACAGTAACAATGGTTACTGGCACCCTTTCCAGACCGGCAAACTACAAATCTGTCAGTAGGGACTGTGGACTACAAGCAGGACTGAGCTGAAGGTAGTCCTAATCCCTACTAGCAGAGTTACTAACGGTGTCAGTGCTTAAGGGTCCCAAATGGGAATTTACGGGCTTTCGCCACCTGTAATGACCTGGTATTACCAGGCTATCAGGCAGAAGAAACAGTAAGGTGAGTCTGCTGGTAACTCAGCGGCGCTACCGGTGGGTTACTGGCAGACTCATAATGAAGGCCATAGTCCATTTATACTTTCACCCTGCCCTTTTAAGGTCGAAGGAGGTAGATTTAAAGCAACGGCAGAAATGATGGGCCGATGTCCATGTCCATGGTTGTGGTGTAGTATTTTTATCTCAAAGATCACCTCTGGGTCTGTACTTCCTCTGCACCTTCTCCAAGCGCCAAGATTTCCCACTTAACTATTGGCTGAATTAGTCACTGCAAGGGCTCCCAAACCAGAGCCTGCTTCTCAAATGAAAACGTGAGGTTTCTTGGTAGCTTTGCTAAGAAGCCTGGGCTCCCTGGTGCAAACAGCTGCACCTATGCATAGCCAAGGGAAAGATTTAACAAAGGGCAGCCCTAGGCAAAGGCATCTACTGAGTCCAGCCAGGATGCCATGACGGAGAGATGCGACCAGAGCTGCACCTACTTTCTCGCCAACACATTGGCCCTCATCATAAGGTTGGCGGAATGGGTTTACCGGCACCAGTAAAGGTGCCGGTGCCGGTAAACCCAGTCCACCCTACCACGAGGTCTCCTCGCGGGACCCGCAATGGGCGCCTGGAAAAACCAGGCTTCCATACCGGGTCCCGCGAGGACACCAGGGAGCTAACAACGGCCCCGTTGTTAGCTCCATACCCATTCCCATTGAGCCCTATGAGGGCCATTATTTATTTACTTTTTCAATGCCTGACAGCCCACATGCTGGCCTTCCTGATGCACATTCTCTCCTCGTAATCTTCAGACTGGGAGGCACGATTTACACGGAATGAAGGAACAGGTCTGTCTGTACAACTCTCTGTAATCTTGAAAAGTGGGAACAGGCTTTTTGCATGAATTTCTCCCTTTCAACTGTAGCAGTTCACTTCCTCAACTGATGTCTGGAAGGATGTTTTTTTTTCCATCAAGTTTGTCAATTTCCCAAATCTTCATCTGCAGAATGTTCCCTTCCTAGCATTTCACATTGTGCTTTGTAGAACAACACACATGTTTTAATCCACCTATTATAAAGATATGCATTCTCTTCTGGTAATTTCTCCTTTAAAGTGGAACCATGCATGTTTCGTCTATCATGTCTTTATGATAACTTCTTTTATTGTGTCAGATTCCCTCATAGGCAGAGGTTGTTGCACAGAAAATAAAAAAGTGAGAGACGACAATGTTTGTTAAGGAGGATGGGGGTTTCCCTGAGGGATGGCCACTGAAAAAACAACAAAAACAGATGAAAGTTATATTGCACGCTCTCACCTAAACCATCACATTTAGGACAATCTTTCTAACAAATGCCTGACAGGTCTTTGGGTGGGAGGCTTCGTAAGTTTCTTGTTTTTATTTTGTTTATTTTTATTTTATTTTATTTTGGTGTTTTGTAAGGTGGAAACTCGCAAACTTTAGAACATTTTCTGAATCACAGACATTAAACAGTACAGAACAAAACGAGGAGATTCTCAATAGAGTACAGCTTAACCCATCAAAAACAGAGATGGTTCTATTTGGTACTAAACCGATGCTCAATGACTCATCAAGGCTTGCTTTGCCACTCCCAATGTTCAATCTCCCCACCTTTTTCGCACATAAAGTCAAGAATCTTGGCTGATACTGGCAATATAGTTAAGTCTGCCTTTCTTAGGCTTTGCCTATTGCAATCTACACCGCCATGATTCCAGCTGCCGATCGCTCGATTGTTGTTGGTGCCTAAGTTAATTCTAGGCTAGACCACGTGAATGCCGTTCTGGCTGGTATTCCACAGTGACAGCTTGCTAACATCAGCTTGACTATTTTTTCATCTTCCGAAACCATCCTCGATGTCTCTACTACACAGATCTCTGCGTTGGTTACCGGTTAAGCAGAGGATCTAGTTTAAAGTCCTGTGCCTGGTTTCCACATTTTTGCATGGACAGGCTACACCATTTCTGGCTGAAAGGATTCAGGTATATCAGCCTGTACATACTCCTCCCTCTTCTCATCACTGCATGCCACTTGTTCCACCATCTCACTTTGAGCATCAAGGCGATGGGTGCTTTTCTGTTCTGGGCCCTCGCCTTTGGAACTCTCTCCCTCTAAGTTTGCATAGCATGTATTCCTTTCTATTTCGCAAAACTCCAATAGACATCTAAAAATTGGTCACTACTGGATCCCGCTGTATCATATGTGTTTTAAAAATGGAATTCACCTGCATTCACCTAGTAAAATAAAACCATCCCTGGACCTATCCTGATCGCAATTCAGGAGATATACAGACCTCTATGCGTGAGACTATAGAGTCTTTTATTTGCATTCTGGCTGATAGATAACCCTTTTCAAACGAACAATTTAAAACACATATCATAAATGCAATTCAGCAATACCAATAAACACATAGGCCCTCATTACAACTCTTATTAAGGGCACGGCTGCCGCCGGAGTTACATTTTTTCCGGCACCCCCGAATGGGCAAGAACCGGGTCATGCCAAGCTTGGCGGACCCGGTAATTGTTCATTCGCGGGTGCCATTATGGCCGGCCTCCCGATCCCCATTCTGCCCCATACGGTCAGAATGGGCGTGCAGTCCGGCACCCGCGAGCAGAACTCGTAGTGTGGTCGAGAGGTAACAACAGCGCCGGTCGCACTACCGGCGCTGTTGTTGCCATTCTGCCACACTCATAACGAGGGCCATAGACTATAGATTCAGAAGAAACCATTTGGAAATAGGCAAGTGAAATTTATATCAGGGGTTCGTGGTGAGGTGCATGAGACTTCTACTGGATCCAGTTGCTGATAAAGCCATTATTTGAGAATCAGAGAACCTGTAGAAATGGAAGAAAATAAAACAGCACCCTTTAAATGCACCGTTATCCGCAGGATTTTGTGCAATACGTAACATTTGCACTGTCCATTAAACGCGGAACATGCATTTGATTATAAGATTTCTTCTCATCTCTTCCCATGCCGCCCCCCCCCAGTGCTTTTTTATAAAAGCAATTCCATTTGACCTATCTGCACTTTGGGACTGATTCATGTAAATGTGCACAGAAATCCCACAAGGGCTGCGCGCCGAAGAAAAGGAAACTGCGATCCTGCGCGCAGAATAAAAATTTGCACCCTCTGTATTTATGGAATTGTTTGTGCAAAGTATCCGTATTTGAAAGTCGCGCACGGAACGCCTCCGACACGCCCACATGCAAAGCATAAACAGCCAGGTCAACTACCTTTGCCCACTCCCTGGGGCGTGAATACATGCACCCTCCAAACAGTACATGTAGTCCCCCACAAGCAGACCTGCATCTAGGGGATCCTGCGCAGGGTCCCCCGTAACTGTCCCCAGCACACGGACAACCTGCATATGAAAAATGGTAACTCGTTCTAAACTTGGAAAATCTGCATACGAACCCCCGTAAACCGTTCCTGCACTCTGCTACCCTGCTTATGCACAACCCTGAGTCACATCGGAACCCCTATTAAGTATACGCACTGCAAAATCTAACATGCAACCCCATCTCCCTGCTGCAAATCTTACACACAAGTGTACTTACGCCTGCCTTCGGTGGGGGATCATAAGAAGGACTTACCTCACCATTTCCCGGCCGAGAAGTTTGCCGATCGAATCCATGAATACATCTTGTGCTGTGCAATTTTGAGCGTTCAAGGCACTGCCTGCAGGCCGTCCCTCGGAACGCCCACTTTTCACCTTTTTGGTGTTCCACCCCCTTCCCAGCCCTCTGCGCACGCCACGTCCATGCTTGGCTTGGTTTCTAGTGCAAGTCCCTCGATGGCTCACACAAATGTGCTGAGCGAGCACAAACGTCACGCAAGTACAGGAAAAGTACAGAGCATTCGATTCCATGGATCGAAGAAGGCAGATTTGCACGCATTTGCGCGTACAAGTATCCTATTTTCTGCGCAAATAATTCCATTAACCGGGCCCTTTGTGAGCATATATGCTGGTTAGTTCCCATTTTAATGTGTTTCTTGTTTGCAGTTTCTAAACTGTGTCCTGCAGTTTTCTTTTAAGTAAAATGTAGAATATAGAGGAAAGCAGAGACAAAGCTGAAACACATCCACTCCTCGATGGCATTTAAAGAAACATTCATTTCAGTGGAGGGTTCTGCAACTTCTGAAAACAAAATGTGTATTTGATAAGGTAAGCCTGACATTAGATGGCATCCCACCAATCAGGAGGCTTGGAAGGCGAGCCTTGCCACATTGTACCAGCGCCCATTTCCAGCCCGCTCCTTTTCTGATTCACCAGTTCACATACATGCTGCCATGTTTCCACCTGCGCTCCTTTCCCCTTCACTGCTAAAAATCTCTATGACCATGCTTTCCTCCCGGCCACCCACACCCTCTCCCCCACCACCACAGTCCACCATCCCAATTCTCCCACTGCCACTTACCTGCCCTCACACTGCCCTCTTGCCTCCTCCCTAACCCTGTTCCGATTATAACCCCTGGCTTAATTGGACATTGCACTCTGGGTAGAGTTTACTAGTCAGAAAAGGTAAACTAAACAGCCACGCACACACACACACACACACTGTGTGTCATTCAGATGCAATGGTTTCTTCTGCTTACCAACCTGTGCTCTGATGTAGTGGAGGAGGCGTGTTAGAGCTAGTGTTCTAGAGAAAGCAAACGCTCCTCGGTATTGACATGGAGCAGGACTGTACTATGAGGCTCCTTTTAAAGGGTGGGGGGGAGTTGGGAAAGTTTATTCTCTATCTGACAAATTGTAGGTCAATCCCTTGGGGATTGGACTGGGTGGAGTGTGCCTAAAAATGGTTGAAGATGGCGGTTGAAAAGAAAAGAGGTGAGAGTGGGAAGAACGTCTCAATGTGGCGGTTGCCACCTCGGACGGCCCCTAACGGTCATTGACGTTAGGCACTATGGCCCATACCATTGTGACCCATGCCAGGGGGGTCCCCATTGCAGGGATAAAAGGACACAGCCTCATCATGTCAAGACACAATGTCAAGGTGGCCCAATTAGTATGAAACCCCAGGTTGCAGTGTTACCCGAGCGGCCCAGGTGAAGAGCGTGTTCTGAGCCACAGAATCAGAGCTCTTCTCATGGCGGAAAACACATTGTGAAGTTTTGGGAGTGTGATAATAGGCCTACTGTTGAGGACTGGCTACATAGTTTGTCAGTCCTTTCTGGTAGGGAAAAGGTATACTTTCAACTTAAGCAGCAATATGATAAATATGATGAAATGTGGAGCACTTTTAATGAATTGCATGATTCACTATTTTTTATATTACGGATAGGTTATAGCTTATATGTTTATGTTCTTTGTGTAATTGATTCATGTAATCGGAGCAGCGAGGGCCTGCAGTCAAGAGCTGCTGGGGTGGTGGCAGTGACCCGGGGAAAGTTCTGCGGTGGTGCGCAACTGCTCCCCGGGCTGGGAGACCACAGAGGGCCAGTGCTGAAACTAGCATGGAAGTATCCATCTGTCAGGTGATGAATAGGAGTGAGTGAAAATAAAGCCGGCAAAATCAATTTCATTCAGGTGGCTGGGTGATTTTCCACCGTGTATGCTGAACTTTTGCCAACATTTTGTTTTTTGTGTGGTCTGAAACAAACATAAAACGAAATTTCAGCGGAAAACAAAACATTGGGCCTCATTACACGGTAGGCGGTGAGCCATGGCGCTATTAGCCAATTGCTATTAGCGCCATGGCTCATGTCGGTAAAATACCGGCACCACCTAGGTGGAAAGGGGATTTACCGCCCCATTCCAAGGTTGAAGGGGCGGTAAATCCCCCTTCCCCATTCCCATTTCTGCCCCATAGGGCTCTATGGGAATGGGGAAGGCGCTAATTAAGGCACCGCAATCTTGCGGTGCCGTAATTAGCTCTGAGGTCCCTTTGCGGGTTGGATTTTAACGCCTGCAAAAAGCAGGCGTTAAATCCCCCAACCCGCAAAGGGACCTCGTAGTAAGGCCGTAAGGATTTACCGGTACCTGTATTTTACCGGTACCGGTAAATCCTTACCGCCATCCGTGTAATGAGGCCCATAGAGTTGAAACACCTTTTTTCTGCCCAAAGTTTTGTTTCTAATACAACGAAATTTATAGAAAACAAAATTTCGGGCAAAAAAGACCCCCACAGCCAATTCTGCCCACGGGAGAAATTGGCAGATTAGGTGAAATTCTCCAGGAATTCGCCAATCTTACCACAGAACGGAGTTAGCCACCTGTAGTGAGGAATTCTTGCTTGGACCCAGAGTGATATCAAGAGCCGGGCAGTGCTGCAGAGAGACTGTGGCCATGGGCGTAGGACGGGGGGGACAAATCCCCCCCACAGTTTTAAGTGGGGGGATATAATGGCATTTATCCCCCCCCCAGAATATGTCTTGTGCACAGTGCACTGCGTCTCTGCCACTATCTGCTGCACATGCCAGTTGCATGCAGCCTCCGGATCTAGCCGTCCGTGATGCCAAGTTGCATCAGGTACTCCACAATCCCACAAGCTGAACACTGACCCCGAGAGTCTTATGGATGTGGGGCCGTTTTCCGGTATCACTATAATATCATCATGTGACCTTCAATATTACAAAAGCAATGCACTTTACTAGGAAAGGGGTGCCTTCATCCTGCTCTGCAAACATGTCCAAGTGTTAAACATGTTTCCAAAAAACAAGGATTTTTTTAGTTATTATTCTTTGACAAGACTGGATGCTCACAAATATTCAGGGGTGGACTGGGAACCAAAAGAGGCCCTGGAAATAATGCTCAGAATGACCCCATAAGACTCATTTTCAGAAAGCCCAACCCTTTTCCTATGAGAGAATGTGGAAATAAAATAGGTTACCACACCTGCTAGCATTAACCATTAACTTATCCACTTGTCCGATAGGAAGGAAACAGTACACTTTAAAGAACATTGTGTATGTCTAGCATTTAGAGTACTTACTCGGCTCCTAATGAAGCAGAGTCAGAGGCCCCAGAACAAACAATTCCAAAGGGTACACGCACACAAAGGTACGTGCAATGAGACCTACTTCCTTTTTCTTTGCTGCTCGCCACAGCAAAAAAGTAGGCCACAGTTCAGTATTCACTAATTATTTCTGTGTAATGGCTTGTAAAGATGGATATATGTTTGTCTCCTATGAAGCTGGCCTTCAGTGCAATGCTGCATTGGCTCATAGGCAAACCAAGCCAGCCAGTCAAGCTAAATTGAATGGCAACTCTGCTAGCAGTTCTTTTTGTGTGCATCTCAGGCCGGTTCTGAAAGCTCTCTGTCTGCGCACCTAAGGAAGCGGCATCTTGTCTTTCAGGTAGGGAATTCTACTCAGAGAAAAGTGTAGGCATTGGTCCCATGCCCATGTTCTCTTGCAAAAGGAGTAGAACTCCACACGCATACTACCACAGATTAGCTAATTGGGTTAAGTAATGACGTCAAAGATCTGCAGCTAACCGATAGTTTCAAATCCTTGTCTCATTGCATTCTTAAAGCATCCACTATCCACCCGGCAGGCCACAGAATCAGGGCCACCTCAGATGTTAATACAATGCAACACAATGTTAACTTAAAAGCATTGACATGTTTATGATTTCACACTTTACATTCGGCAACTTGGGATCTGTGCAAGCTGCCCTATAGGTTGCACTACCTTCAAGAGATAGACACACACTGGAAGGTACTGTGATAAAGTCACTTGCCTGAGAGCATTGCTTGGCACAGACATGTATCTTGAAGATATGCATAATGTGCAAAACCTTTAATTTACACAAAAGAGTGAATATGGTTTATGATTGTCAAAGAAGCAGACATCAATGAACCAGTCCATGTTTTAAATCTTTTAAAAATAGGTTTACTGTGTGATTCAGCTTACTTAGGCATAGGTACGGACTGAGAATTAAAAGTGGGGCTTTGAAAAGTAAATTGCCATTTGAAGTGCTAATGACCCAGACTTCAAAACTTAACCAAAGCTGAGATTTACAGAGACAAGGTTAATGGAACAATCTTTGTGGTATCAGCTGCAGCCATTTCAATCAAATACTGTGAACATTGTGATTTTCAGGTCCTCTTGAGACAGGTCCATGTCAATCATGAAGTCTCTCATAGTGTGGCAAACTGCCCAGAAATGTAACAGGCAACACTGGCAGTATCGAGTGTAGGTACCGACTTTCAAGCTGAAGGCTGGAAAAGGTGCGCACTGCGCAGCATCACAGAAGGGGGTGCGAGGCAAGTTCGGCTCTGCTGGTCATTTTAGGAAACTCTACCATTGAGAGTAGGTATGAGGCTTAAACCTGTGACAGGAGACCTTGGCTGTCTGTCGGTAGCGGATAGCTCCTCTGGAGCCCGGTGTGGGTTTGGGGAGCTTTTTCCTTTGTGTTCTGTGTGGACTGCGCCGCATGCTTCAGTCGTCAGCGGCCTCGGCACTGGGGACACTTAGCGGCAGCGCTGGGGGACAGCTGCCTGAAGGTGCAGTAGAGGCTGGGGCTGCGTTCTCTTCCTTCCTTATATCTCCCTTTTAACCTCTTTTTTCTTCTTTCCCTGCCCTTTCACCATTGTTTTGGTGCCTTCCTTTATACGGTTTGCATATTATTTGTTTCATTTTCTATTTTATTATAATGTTGCAAATGTTGCATCAAAAAGCATTCCTCAATCCTCATCATACTTTGTTCTCTTGATTTCGCATTGTCTTGCCCCACTTCCATTCTTAAGTGATTCACATCTCGTACAGAGTATCACCTCTGGCCTCTCCCTCTCAGTCCCCAACATCATCTTCTGGGGGCCACGCAACTCTCTGACCATTCTTCTCCCCTGTCTGGCTTCCTTTCCTTACCATCTGCCCTTTCCCTTTCTCCTCTCACACGCCACCCTATATTTGTAAAATGGCTTCTGTCATGCTGCAGGACCATACATTTGTTCGGTTCCATACGTTTGTTAGTTCACTCTGACTAATGGAGCGTGACACCTGTGTTTGCATTTAATGCACAGATAATTTCCACCTGTAACTGTGAACCAGTCAGCAATGAATTATACACACTGGCTGTAATTTTACTCTAAATGCACAGTTGTCAAGGACAGAGAACACACCCAGAGTGCCCACTTGACAATGCCTGTGGGGCCATGCTGCTGACACTTACACACACCCACAGTGTTCACTCTGCAAGGCCTAGTGCCACACCCAAAAGACACTGTGCCAGGCGAGGGGATGCCTTCAGTCCTACACAATAAAAAAAAAAGAAAAAGCAAAGTGTCCAAGGTGTTCCCTGTCCCCCCCAGATTTTAAGTGTCTCCTACGCCCCTGACTGTGGCAGGTTTGGTTGCCCAGGAGCTGCACAGGTAACTAGCCATGATGCATTTCTCCAACTCCCAACAGGTGGCAGAATGAGGACGATCACATACCCAGCAGGGCCAGAGCAAGGATTCGGTGATGCAGCCCCAGAGAGACTCCCACATCCAGTACACTGGTGGTGCCCTGCACTAAGCGGGGTCCCTGAGGCCTGTTGACGGCATTCTCGCCGAGTTGATGGCTCCAGTGGGGTGAATGAAACAAGAGTGCCATGATGCTCTAAACGAACCCAGTCCTGCAGAACCTGTGCAGGTACCACTGGATAAAACCTCTCCTTTGTGATATGTGATATGTCATTTATAACACAGTGGGCAGGATTGTCGTGGTGGCGCGTATGGGTGTTGAGTGAAGCAGATCAAAAGAATGGGATCCTAGGGGCATGATGGAGAACACGAGAAACCAGCAAGCTACGGGATAAGACATGTGCCAGCCACTGGGGGAAGAACGGCTAAGAGGGGACTCCACTAGGCGGAACTTCATTGGATGGTAATCAGGGGGCTCCCCGTGGGCCTGTTTTACTGAGTGGGAGTAATAAGGAACATGCAGTAGCACTCAGGCTGCAGCGGCCGGCGGCCTGTGATCAGTGCCATGAAGCGGAGTGAGTTGGGATTGGAAATCCCCATCCAGCCCTACTTCAGGTTCTTTCTTCATGTGCACTAATGTGAGGTGGGGTTGAATGAGGGGGGCAATGCCAGGTGACAGACACTGCCTTCGCTTCCATATGGTGAAGTGCCTTAAGCACCCATGCATCACCATGACACATCTCATAGAAGGTTTCATACTATGTCAGACGAAATATGTATGATGTTTATGAATGTCCAGATTCATGTGTCCAAAATTAAAATAGAGATGCCTTTCAGGTGTTGCATGACCATTTCCCCTCACTTTGCTCTGGTCTGTTGCTTGCACCCCACGGCCATTACCAGACGTTAATTACCCCACCTCTGGGTTATAGCTTAAGCAATGTCAGCATATGAATGCGGATTGAAAGAGTTGCACTTTTAGATAAACTAATATGATTATATTATTTTATATTGTGTCTTAATTTTGCATATACTCTTGAGCTTGCAATGTTGCATTTGTTGTTCCTGCTTTTATGGGATTTTTTTGTATCCCAGAATGATATTAGACTAACTGACTGCCCTATTGAACCATATATATTGAATCGGACACGCTTTTGATTTGGATGTGAGGGTACATAGGAATGCTACATCTGGGGGAGAGGCCAACTGAGCCAGTATTTTAGAAGGGCAGGGGGGTCTTGCTCTCAGGGCAGAATGGCTGTCCACATGGCCAGTCCCCAATGCACAGACATCCGTAGAGACTAATATGTTTATTTAATGCAAGCTGACTCTCCAAATTCAGTGGGAATGGGCAAGGAATATATTCCCTCATTCAACATTCAGGGAAGTCATTGTTTGTTTTATTTTTTATTGATTTTGTTGAAAAATAAGATAAGTAAAGAAACTATCAACCTTTCAATGATTCTACAACAGTACCATATATACAAAAGGAAAATAAAAATGTTATTTACAGTAGCAAGTTCCTTGTATAAAGGGAAAAAAAGATACAACCCTTATGTACAGTTGATAATAAAATTGATAAAATAAGTTGACAATCACTGGCAAAGAAATGAAGGCTCCTATCAATTGATGACTCAATGTTGCACAACTAGAGTAACAATGTTAGAATTATAAAAGTTTGCAGATAAAAAGGTAAGAATCAAACCAATTTCAAAGGCAATAGAAATCTTACAATTGCGATTCTTATCGTGTTATGAGTCGTTTGAAACAGCTGCGTTTACATTACCTCAGGAGTCAGGATTCTTAGTTCACCAAAATGCGCCTTGACGTACATTAGTCGTTTGGCAGTTAGATTAAGACATTCTGTCATCAAATGCATTACAGTTTCTGGTTGATTTGGATTGTTACAGAATCTGCAGATGATTTCCCCTTTTGTTATTGAGTTCTGTCTCGCCATCAGATCCCCGGTGGGACTTAGATTTAGTCGAAATCGCAAATACTCTGATGTGTACATTGGACTGGGACATTTTTCTCAATAGGTTTCTGGGACTCTACACGTTTTCAAACCATGAGGGTTGGCATTAAAGGTAGCAAGTCCCATGCACAGTTCCCAAGTAATATTCCAGTCTCTTTGCCAAATCTTTTGCTTTGCTCGTGTGGGGTTGTTTGTCAGCAGTTCAGAAGTAACATTCGCAGATTCCAGGATTTGCTTCATCAATTGCTTACACTTGGTTGCAAAAAATGACAGACGAAGCCAGCTAGAGGGATATGATAGCTAACAGGGATCCAGGTTTTGATTCACTTATGCATTTCCTATATAGGTAACACAATTTCCAGGTATACATTCCATATAAAGATACCAAACCTAACTCATGCCTGATGACACACATTGACTGAGATTGGGGAAGCTTTAACACACGCTCCCAAAAGAAGCTTTCCAGTTGCGTCCAGAACATTTTGCATTTCAAGACGGTTGGGACAACCTTTTGCTTATATAAAGTAATTACAGCTGAATAGGATAATTTCCAATACCTGCTATGTATAATCCGAGCTTGCCATGTTGCATGAAGCATTTTCCTTTTAGGTTCCATAGAATATGGATAGTCAGCAGTATGGTTATTTATATTCAATCCTAAATAACAGTACTCATTACTACCTCCAGTCTTGTACCGAGCCGAGACCATTGCTGTTGTCGTTTACGAATTAGCCTTCTGGGATTACATTGCAATATGTTTGTTTTCTCCGTTTTTATTGTTAGATGATTATCTTTAGTATAATGTTCCAGCAGAGTTAGAAGATTCTGGAGGCTTTTGGGGGTCTTTGATGGAAGGACTAGATCGTCCGCATAGAGAAGCCATGGTACGAGTGCGGTCCAAGCTTGGGCGAATCAGATAGAATGTCATGAAATCTTGCACCTACGTCTGCTATAAAGAAGTTAAAAAGGGCAGAAGCCAAGATGCACGCCTCCATAAACCGCATTAAGTCGTCATAGGTTGCGATAGAGTGCCATCCAAAGATAGACAAATTTGGACTGTGGTGTCAACATGCAACTAGGCAATAAGGCTCATGATGGATGGCGGGCACACAGCCTTTGACATTTTATCAATTAATAAGTCCCTTGATACCAAATCAAAAGCCGACTTAAAGTCTACAAAGGCCATGTCGATTGTTTGATTCCTTTGGAGACCAAGTGGTTTTATAGCGCTCATAATAATAAGATTGACAAACCTTGGATGAAACCCGTTTGAAATGGATCCCGTAGGTTGCAACTAATCGTCCAGATGTTAAACTCTCTCAGGATGAGCCATGCAAACAATATATTGGGTGCATCACAGAGGGCAATAGGTCGGTAGTTACTGGGAAGTAGTCTGTCACCTTTTTTAAATAGAGGAATTACTATTAATTTGTGCCACGAGGGGGGAATAACTTGAGTCGTTATTATATGTCTGAATATGGTGTGCTGGTTGGAGTGTGTTCTAAGCATCAGGTTGCTTAGTCCATCTGGACCTGGCACTCTGAATGAACTTAATTTTGCAATATAGTGCCTGATATCCTCTAGATCGAAATCAACAGAGAATGGCAAGCTTGCATAGGCTTTGATTGGTATTCCTTCGCAAGGGGTAGGAGCATAAAGGTTGGAGTAATACTTCTTCCGACTTCTTTGGGTTCAAACCATTGTTTCAGCTGTAAACCCATGGCTTGCCTAGTCGCAATCAGGAGACCGGCCATAGGCCTTCCTTTGGTCTGGGTCATTGCTGGCAAAAGCAAGAGGTCGTAGCCGTCCCACACAGGTGGGTTGGTAAGCCAGGTTTCTTGCAAGGCTAAAATGTCATATTGTTTTAAAATTCGTTGGCCGATAGTTCTAGTAAGTGTTTATAACCTCTGGTATTCCAGGAGGCTAGCACAATCGGTTCACGTGCTGGGGATCTTGAGTTGCTATTCACAGGAGGTTTGTCACAGATCATAATAGTTTGTGGATGTTTTGCATGATTGAACTTGATGTAGTATTCTTGAATGGTTCTGCGAGCAAGTGACTTTAAAGGACAGGGCTGAATTTGATACTGAATCTGTTGGAACTGGGGAGCGCTTGCTTATGTTTGGTTGTGTTCTTTCTTGTGCAGAATGGTCTTGCCTTACGTGAAACCCTAATTCAAATAGAGCAGACCTTGCCTGCCGGATAGCATTCGGGATGATGCAAAGGGGTATCCATATGTGGACCACTGAAAGATCTGTATCTGTCAGGAATTTCACTCGGTGGATATCTGAGGTAGTAAGGTTTTCTAGGGCCAATATGTCCCTGAAGATATTGAGTAGGCATGTCCTATTAAGGACATATGTAGGATGGGGACTTGCTCTACATCCAAGGATCAGTTGATGATAATTTACAAGAAGGCCTATTTTATTGGTTTTCTTTTCTGCAGGGCGATCTTGTCTGGAGCCCACCACGAGCCTAGAGATATTACTAGGCAAATGACTCATGGGCTCACAATTAGAATGTTGAGTCTCATAAGCAGGGGTCATTGTCTGCCTCGTAGAGCAGTCCCCTTCGGTGGATTGCATGTAAAGAATAATGGATCTGCTGATTTCTTCTCTCCGTTCTCCGAGAGACATGAATGGACGTGAGTCTCTAACGTCATTAGGGGCTAACTGGGTGGGCGGCAGTAAAGGTGTTGAGATGGCTGGGGGGTATGACAGCTTTCAGACAAGGTCCTCTGCGGTGTTCTAGGATCGGAGATTCATTTTGATTGTTATTCTCAGAAGCAATGGTGGTTGCTGATAAAAGTTAGGATGGCATCGTTTTGCCTTCTGTTTTTTCTAGATGTGAGTTACTCTGTTTATCCACTTCGTGAAGAAGCTGATCAAGCGGTTCAAAAAGCAAATTCTGAGGATGTTGACTTTTAGTCATGTGTTTCCTATTGGATGCTATAATGCATACTTCTTAAGGGCTGCAGAGCAAGCGGTTTGGGTCGCTTTTTTCGGTAGTGTTATGGTCTTGAAGAACTGTTTTGTAGATGAACTAGATTGAACCTTTGTGTTCTTTAAATCTTTTTTTTTTTCATGTGGTTTTCTTGTGATTAGGATTGTCTGAGTTTCTCGGTTTTGAGAATATATTGAAGGTCGGCTTACCACTTTCCTCCAATTGGATCTGCGCCAAAACTGAGGTTTCAACAACTTTAACTTCTTCTTCAGAGAGAAGAACAGGTGGTTCCGCCTGAGTGCTGGCATCAATATCGACAATATGTGATCCTGTAGGGTTTGCATGGTTAGATAGAGGTCTATTATCAAAGGAATTTGCGGGATTAATTCTCAGGAATTTGTTAATGTAGGGCTGGCAGCAATTACAGCACCATCAGGCAGTTTTCTCATGTTAAGCTGGAGTATCTGCATTAATATATGTGACTGCGCAGTCATTTTATTATCTAATATTTCATACAGTTTTGTAATTGACATGAGTGCTGTGTTCATGGTAGCCAGCGTGAGATTTGTATGCACCAGTTCGTTTTCACCAGATAAAGCCAGAGGCTCAAAATGTAACTGCTTTCTTGGGGTAGGTTTCGTAAAAGAAATAGAAAGAACAGAAGAGTTGGGAGAAGTTTGTGGGAACATGATAGGGGGTTGGGAGAGTGCAGCTGATACATTGGCAGGGCAAAGAGGAGACATTTGGACAGGCGTGGCTGTAATAAATGTTCTCACAGGCTCAGTAATACGTGTGATCTCTACGTGCTAGGGCAAGGGTTTTTCCGCAGTGCTGGAACTATGATCTCAACAAAGTGGACGTTAGGAGGGATGGTTTCCAATTATTAGAATTAGAGAATGGACGACAGCCCCCTCCAAGCTGGAGTTCCTGTCCATTCTACAGATATCATCAGACAGGAGTTCCTCATAACCAGCTTGCATAAGCGAATCACGGCGAGTGGTAAAGTCTGCAATGATGTTAATAGCAGAGTGAACGTGAGCTACAGTAAATTCCGATGTAAGATCTTCCATATTTGTCTGTACATTGTTAATTGTATGTGTATTTGGAAGATTGAGTACACACAAATTATGAATATCCGCTGTAAGTGACTGCGTGCGGGTTCGCGATTACACAGCTCTGTTCTTAGGATTGATTAGCATATTCGGGGGTTCTCACAGGCGTATGCATTGGTTGTTCAGACAGGGTAGCATGGGTTAAACTCTGCAGGCATAGCAGATTTCAGCGTGTAGACACCGGTGGTTGCCGCCATTCTTACGCCATACCAAAAAGCTTTTCAAAAGTCGCATAAAGTGGAGCCAGCACAACAGCACTTGCGCTCAGCACTTCCTCGAATACGTGCTCGCGAATGCACATGCAAGCTGGATTTAAGAATTGTGGGACCTCGGGGGCGTGGCTAAAGTTCTTTATTGATTTCCTCCAACATTAGAATATATAACATCCAAAAAGCTTTTAAAAAGTCGCATAGCGTGGAGCCAGCGTAACAGCACTTGCCCTCAGCATTGTATAAGATGCTGGAGTGCTGAACTTTCTCTGAGCTGCTGCATTAATCCCCTGCTTAACTGGACACTCATCCGCTATATTGGGTGGTCTGAGGGCATGAGTGCCCATGCCCTTGAGAGGATAATCTATTAATCCACCAGCAGCACAACGTCCCTCCATACAGTCTGCCCTCTCTGTATTAACTGCAAAATCTCACAATCCTGAGCCCTCACGTTGCTAACCTTCCATCCTGTATGTCCTCAGACACCTGCACAAGCTGGGATACTACCAGTGGTCGAAGTGAGAGGGAGCGGTTGGGAGTGGTGCTCCTATACTTTTTTTAATTAGCATGTACAGCTCCTATACTTTTATTTTAAAAAGAAACCGTTCCGGAATGGTTTTGTTTTAAAATAAAAGTGTAGGAAGAAGTTGAAACCTTCACTTTCAGTGCACTGCACTGAACGTTCCCTTAAACAGCAGGTGCAAGTGTTTGGCGGGGTGTATTGTGTGTGGGAGGGGTTGTGGCAATGGGGTTTGTGGGGAGCAGGGGCTGGCCAGCAGGGAACATAGCTCCACTACTTCTTTTCGTACACTTCGACCACTGGATACTGCACACCTTCCTTGTATTAATACAACACAAAATCTTTGAATCTCTCAGGCTCACTTGTTGACCTTGTTCTCTTGCGGTACACTCACCTCGCTCTATTCGCTCTCTCACATTTTAAGTTCCCTCTCGCCGCCCACTCACACCATTCACATCAACCTTTTCCACCCTATTCATGTTCCAATCTGTCTTTACTGAATTATTAAATACTTTCACAACTTTACATGGCGAGGACGACTGCATTGGTCCCTGTCTCAATGGACCTGGTAGTTTGATTCTGACACTTTCAATGTATTTCACTTGGTTTTCTCTGAGTGATTTCCTCTCATCATATCTCTGTTTATTCTCGATTGTTTCTCTTTCATCTTTTCTCCCACTTGCTGCACACTCTCCCACATCATCTTGATCTTCTCATCCATGGAGGACACAATTTATAGTTGGGTTTTCTCCCTCTACATAAATCAAAAGGGACACACCTGTCGTAATGTGGGGATAAAATCTATGGGCCACCATTCTGCTCATCACAACGTCCTCCCAATCTTCACCATTCACCCAGGCCCATCTGATACAGTCTTTGATTACTTTATTAAAATGTTCTGCATCCCATTGGTTTGGAGATGATAAATGGCAGTCAATTTATGTTGTAAACCTTTTCTCATTAGTCACTTGTTTCCTTTGAGTTGGACACTATAGTCCATCAACAACTCTTCTGGATATCCTACCCTCCTGAACACCTCCTCCGTGATTTTGTTAACATCTTTCATTGTTATAGACCTTGTCACTTTTACTTTCACCCATTTGGACAACATGTCTATCAATACAATACAGTACGTTTCTATACATCTGCCATGAATAGACCCAACGATGTCCATGCCTACTCTCTCCCAGGCATTTGAGGAACTCGTTCAAATGACATTGAACTTTATCTTGGCACAAGATTTTGTTTCACACAAACACACAGAACACAGTCTCTCACAATCCTCTCGAAATCCAAGTCACACCCAGGCCACCAGAATTCCACTATCACAGCCTGTTTGGTTTTCAAGATACCTTGCTGACCATCATGGGCTATTTTCAATAATTATTTTTCTCACTCTCGTAGGTGGAATAACACTATCACCTCTCAATACATAACCTCTCTCCACATGTAATTCCTCCCTTTCATTACATAGTCCTTCCAAATTGGTACCACCTTCTATTTCCTTCCTCAACACCTAACACTTCCTTGACTTTCCTCGGAACATAATCTTCTTCAATGTTTCTCTACCATCCATCACTTATCTTTTATTCAACATACAGTACACAATCTTCCACCTCCATAAAATTCTCTTCATCCTCTCCATCCACAGACAAATGAGACAAACAATCCGCTAGTGTATTTCTTTTCCCAGGTGCATATTCTACATCCAATTGATATTCGTGTATGCTACCTTGTCATGCCTAGAAACAAACACTTGTGTACAGGCGCGTTATAAATTACTTATCATATCATATATCATGTCATATCATACCACTTAACTTCTTATCCGTGAGGATAAGCCATCCAGTCCTTTCTTTTGTAAAGTCTCTCTCAATGGCTTGTGTGCTCCGTGTGTACAATAAACTTGATTCCCCATAGGAATGTTCTAAATGTGTCTATTGCCCATAAGCTGTTTTTTTTTCAAAAGTGGAGTATTTCACTTCAGCCCTTCTTAAAAGTCGTGAAGCAAAAGCAATGACAAATTATTTATCTCCTTCCACCTGGGTAAATACGGCCCCCAGGCCTTTGTTGCTGGCATCTGTGGATATTATCGATTTTCTGCCAACCTAAAATCTTTAGCAAAGGTGCAGACTCTAATGCAGATTTCATTTAAGAGAATTCCTGGGTACATTCTGAGTTCCAATTGAACTGAAAGAGATTTTTCAGAAGCATCCTCATGTTCACAGTCATGTTTGCGAAGTTGGGAATGAACCACAAATAGTATTCTGCCATACCTCGAAATGTGCCGGACTGCCTCTTTTGTGCTTTGGCTCTTCTGTATTTTTTATATTGTAGGCAAGAATATCTTTCAGCTGTGACTGTGTCCCCCAGATACGCTATCTTATTTTGATTTGTTTTATACTTTTCTTTGCTTAATGTCAGACCCCTCTCAATCACCCAGCCTCTGGTCATGTGTCAAAGTATGTCATCTTGAAAACATATTACTCCATGGACATCCTTGAAGATTTCGTACACGATTCTTTGGAAAATGGAAGCAGCTGAGAAAAGACCAAAGGGCATCCTCACAAACTGAAATAGTTCCTCTGGTGTTATGAATGCCGTAAATTGTTTTGACTGCGGATGTAATTTAATCTGATGATATGCAGCAGATAGATCCAATGACGAAAATATATTGGCACCGTTCATGGTCGATAGAGTCTCTAGTATGTTGGTGAGAGGATTGCAGCCTGGTATGACGCATTTATTTAGGCACGAAGATCTACACATAGTCTTACATTTCCATTGGGGTTAGCAACTATTAATAAAGGCAAAACCCATCTTGATTACTCTATTCATTATTTTATAAAATCCTCTTCCAACTTTCGTAATTCATTTTTAACCTCTTGTCTCAAAGCCAGGGGAACATTCTTACTTTTTGAACAACTGGTTCGGAATTCTGCCTCAGGCAAATCCGGTTAACAAATACTTTTAGGCATCCCAGTTTCTCACTGAACATCTGATCCTGTAACTTCATGCCATCAATCTGTAAAACACATTGTGCATCATTGGTGTACAATTTGATTTTAAATCTTTTCTGTCGTAGCCAGCTTAAGAGAGGCACTGATCCTCTTTCAGTTGGATAGAGTTTCTCTGTGGCTGTTCTCCCTTTAAACTCCATTATGGCCTCGAAACATCCAATCAAGTAAACTTTTGCAACAACATAAGCCCCTGGTTTTATATCAACTGTTTGCTAAGATGTTCCCAAGAAAGATTCTTCTCATAAGCAAGGTATATTTTGCTCCAGAGTCTATCATCATCTCCACTTTACAGCTATCTATAGTCACCCAATCTCTTGGACCATCCAATTCCTCCTCATTTCCATCACCTACCCCAAAGTGAGCTCTTCAGAGTCTTCATACCAATCGTCAACCATGTGAACATTACCAAACTGGCAACATTTCATTAGGTGTCCTTTCCTTTTGCACTTCTGTCGTCTGGCATCGCGAGCCAGGCATGCAGGACTGTTGGCAAAATGTCCAGTTGCTCTGCATCTGAAACTTATTTTCTGTGCATTGTTCAATTTTGGAGTAAACTTAAAATTCAAACTGGGTTTACTTATACGACTTGCTTTAAGTTTGTTTGACGATGAAAACTTTCCACCAGAAACAACTGCCATCATCTCAGACGCATAGCTGCCACTTCCTATGGTAATTTTATCTGTTGACTTTTCTTTTCAAATGTCTTTACACACTTATTAGTGTGTTCTACTTCTTTCGCAATGCGTAACACTTTTTTAAGTGGTGGATCTCCCTTTGACCAGAGTTGTTCTCTAATTTTTCCACGGTAGAATTCCAGCATAAAATGGTCTTTTGGCCGTTCATCTGATGTTTGGCTGAAATTTCAAGTTCTGGCCAGTTCCCTTAGAGCTGTAATAAATGCCTCCACAGTTTCGCCATCAACCTGAGTTCTCTTTCCAAACTTGTATCCCTCCAAAATGATACTCACTTTGTATTCAAAGTGCTTATCCAATTTCACTATACACTTCTCTTATTCATTAAGATTTTGAGCTTCATCTTCCGGTAATTCAGGTAGGTCATCACATTTTTCTTCACCTGGGGTGCCCAGGCAATGCGTCTCAAGGATTTAGTTTTGCTGAATCGCATAACTCGCACCACGCATGGCTGAAGCATAGTGCTCAAAGGATTTCTTCCAGCGTTTCCATGGAATTGGAGAATCCCCTGGGCTAGGAAGGAATGTGATCGGCAGTGTAATATTATGCATTTCCGGAAGTGTTGTATGCCAATCACCTGAAGCAATTGTCTTTTATGAGTAAAATGTTCACTGGCACTGTCCCCTACAAGTTTCTTAGTATGTGCATGATGATCGTGGATTGGAATTATATTTGTTTTCTTTTTTATGTGCAAGGTAGGAAAGATATTTCACCTTGCTTATTCTTCTTGCAATATCACTTTTAATCCAGGCAGAAGCATGCATCTAAACGTAAGCAAACTTTATCTGTAATTATTTCTCCTTTGTGCCACATTTAAAGCTGTTCGTATAATGTGTCAAGGGTTTGACCCATGTTGAATTATTAGACGGGGTAGATGTGGGGATGAGCTGTCGCCGCCCATCATTCTATCCCAGAACAAAACTAAATCAATAGACTGGGTGGATGTGGGGATGAGCTGTCGCCGCTCATCATTCCATCCCAGAACCAGGAAAACCACACGGTTGTGCGCACACCAAAATGGTTGTCTAACCTGCCACCCATCAGTGCCAGCATGATGGACCGGAAGCGCCAGGGGTGAAAGGTGGTGTCAAAGGAAAAATAACAGGCCTGTTAGCTAAAAAGCACTTAAAATCACCTTTGTTTCCCTGAATGCAAGCTCAAAATGCCTATTTTAAACATCACAAGATATTCAAAAATCTTACTGAACACCAGCAGACATCTGGCAGAGTGAAGTGTTGTGTGCATACAAAATCTGGGAAGATGAAGAGCCCAAAACAATGTTTATAACAAAACTGGCTGAGCTGTGGATGTCAGCAGCTTAATTGAAATTGGATTTAAAACCACTAAAATCGAAATGTTTAAATTATATGAGTGACCTACTTTTGAGTCCATGAGAGAGTCCAGTCTGCTGCAGTGCGAGCAGGAGAGCAGGAGAGAGGAGCTGCAGCTACGATCTACGGTCTCTGTACTCTGTTTCCATTGTCCAGTGTGCCAGTGTGCCTTTAAGAAAAAAAAGCACAATCGCCTTCAAAAACACCTGAAGAGCGCGGAGCACGCGCGGATTCCGTGAGAGAGTCCAGGCTGCCGCGGCTGTCGTCAGAAGTTAAGTCTATAGGTAAGTGACTTTCATGGGGGACAATAGGCCGTGGACAAGGCTTAAGTTAAAACAAACCCAGAAATCCTTGCCTCTAATTCACAGTAAAATCATGGACACTGAATTGCATTTAAACAGTATCATTAGAAGTTCCATGAAACTGAAAGTGAAGCAAGACAAAGTTTACCCCTCAATGTAATCGAGGGAGGAGTTGAAAGTAGCAGATCGGGACTGATTAATCCCGTTTTTTCCGCTACTCCAACTGCCATCCTAACTGCCCAATGCTTTACGGACACAATCTTGGAAGAGTGTACAGATGGCGCAACGCCGGACTCAATAGAAGCTCCACCTCTTGTGGAGCCCGAGCCGGCGAGTGCGCCGGCTTTAGATGAACTAGCAACTGAACTTGCTCTAGCCCAGGCGCCGGTTGAGGCATGTAGAGCCACCCTTGTAGCGAACTCAGATGTGGAATCATTGCCAATACCGCAGCAATTATACCTGCGCGATCAAGCAATGCCTGCAAACGCACGCGAGACTGCTGAGAGCTTAGTGGTCTTGAAGAATGAAATGGATAGAATGGCCAAAGCCTCCATCGAAGCCCGCACCGAATCTACGAACATACACTTACAATTTATCAACGGTGATAACGGCAGCAAAGCTAGGAAAATCCTAACTTTAGACAAAAATCCGAGGAACGGAACAAATCACTCGGAAGATGACTCAAACTGAGATAATGAGGTATTAGAGGTGATTTAGATAAATGCTGAGGCAGTTCAGTCACCCTTCGATGTAACAGACAATGAACTGCTTGCACTTGAAGTCCCAAACATTGCACTTGATCCAAACTTACTGAAATTCACTTTTCCATTGTCTACCAAACCACATGAAAACCATCGGAAAGAAAGTACGCCAATACAAAAAATCACAAATGGTGTCAAGAACTGTAACCAAATTATGGCAACTACGATGACAAGCAATGGAAATGTGTCAAATCCCTTACATTTATTAACTAGTGGCAACCATGTATCTGGAGCAACAATCAGAAATCAGACCTTTGGTCTACAACAAGGCCTCTGTAATGTATTACCGCTAAAAGAGATAGATCTGGCAGCGCGCGAAGCACGCTTGACAAAAAGACTTTTAGCCGACTTCGAAGAAATGAAAGATAGATTAACAGCAAGTTTCACTCTTGGAGCCTCAAGCAATAACAGCACTGTGGAAACTGTCTCTGACATAAATATTGAAGGCGACCAAGAACGCACCATCAGTGACAAAGTGACAGGACTGAAACAGACATCTTTGGATCAGAAGCGCAAAGCAGACCGCCTTAACTTAAATCCAGCAATTGACATAACACCATGCTCAAAAAGTCAAGGAATACACCTCTGCACTAGCGCCAATACTCGCTCAAAAACGCAAAGCCAGGGGGGAAAAGCAACTGATGTGGAAATCCAACAACGGCCGAAAAGCATTCCAACAACCAGTATGAACGAACAGAGTATTTCAAGCAAAGAGAATACTGGTAGCATACACTGCAAAGATTCTGATTCAAAATCGAACCTATCAGCTGCGGCCGCCATACAGATCCAGAATAACGTCTTGGCTGCAACATCTCTCGCCTTGATTCCATTCATAAAACTATATGAAAGCTTGAACGAATCCTCCCAAAACAACGGAGCGATCATGAGACACTTAGACGACAAAATAAACAAAATCGAAACAGAATTCGTGGCTTTCCAATTAAGACAAGAAGTCGAAAACACTCAGTCTGCCGAATACATGAGCAGGCACTTTGAACAACTGCTGATGGAACACAAAGGATCCAAATTACGCATTGAGGAAATGCTTGAAAATTTAACACAAATGTCATCACACGAAGTAGAGAAAAGAGATACTCCTATTAATATTTATGGCAGAACAGACGCAGGGATACAATGCAGATTGGATGCAGAAATACGTGATACAGAAAATGCAAATAATAAAAATACCTTAGTCACTGGTCCACTCTTGCAAGCTCCTATTGACATAACAGGAAACGGCTCAATTATAGTTCCAAAGACACGGACTAATGGAATTACCCCTGAGATAAATAAGATTGCTAATTCTTCAAATCAATCCCTGGTGGAGGGAACCACTGATTCAACTGTTGATTCCCGTAATAGATGCAGTGAGATAAACATGAACACGGGGAAGTGCTCTGAGCAGCCATCATGTTCCTCCGCAAAAGCATCATATGGCATTTTCAGCGGCCCCGCCAAAAACCTTGAGATTACGGCAAACAAAGAAAAAACAATCTCAGGGACAAATGGTCACCCAAAGAAAAAGCTAGAAAAAAAAGAACATTCAGACTGTTCCAAAACACAGAAGCAACATAAAACAATTTATAAGAAATCTGACTACGCCTGTGAAATCAAAGTCAACTGTAAACAAAAGCTTTGGCAAATCAAATGCAAATAGTAAAGTGGGAAAAGCTGAGACAATAGCTGAACCTAAGTGCAAATCGCTTGCAAACCCAAAAAAGCGGATGAGAATCGAATCAGACCAGAGATCTTCTGATCTTGGAGATCTAATAGAAGAACTATGTAATTTGTCTACATATGATGATAATGAGGCTGAGGAATCCCCTCGAGGATCTGCTGTGGACCTGACAAACATGTCGACAAGTAGTTCAGACTCACCAATACAGACAAAACCAGGGAAACCGCTATTAAAGAAAACAGGAGGCCAGAAAAGTGATATAGGTGAGGTCGGGGAGAAACAAAGAACAAATGTCGAACCTTTGTCTGGACGGAAGAGTGGTCCACCAGACTTTAACTCCAAGTCAGCAAACAATTCTCGTTCGGAATTAAATCCAAAATACACGTCCGCACATAATTGCAAGTCCTCTTCTGACTTACATGATTTTCCCCGAACTGCACTTAAGGCATCCTATCAAAAGATCATGATCGAAAACATTTTCCAAAATGAATCAGATGTTAACTTGAATCGCGGAAACATCATGCGTCTACTGCATGCAGTACCAGCGCTAAGGAACATCAGGTCCGACGACATCCGTATTGTTGAATACTTTTCGGAAGATCGAGTTGACATTGTACTTCTCCACATAAATTCCCAAGCAGTACCTACAATGTTACTATCTGCAAAGCAGGATCTCATGTGCTTGGGATTTGAGATCTCACTTTATGATCCAACAAATGGCCAAGGACCAACAGCGATCTCTACGAATATAAAAGCGAAAGAAACTTTGGAACAGCGACGTGATAGTTTGAGGAGACAGTTCAAAATCATACCACTTAGTAATGCAAAGAAAAGGAACCATGACAACAAGTCAAATAAGCTTTAGCGCAAAAAAAAGGAAATGGATGCGCCTGCGACTGTGATTTCTTGGAACACAAGGGACTTCAACCATCTATATAATGACTTTCCGGTTGATCTAACTGATAACTTCGCCATCTGTTTACAGGAAACCTGGTTGCGAGTGCCACCAACTAAAGATGGTTATGTAACATTGCTAAACCCAGCAGAAAAAAACAACAAGGGACGTCCATTTTCTGGCTTAATTACAATGATAAAATCAGGAACAAATTGGGAAATAACTGAAAAAATTAATCCAAATAGTTATGTTCAAGGAACACTACTTCAAACAACGAATACTCAAAACAACAATGAATATCTATTAATTTTGAACGTGTACTGGAATCCGTTAAAAATCTCGACTGACGCATTTATATCTGCTGTAATGCAAATAATAGATAGCCACCAACGGACCTGTTTGGACCTTGCAATAATCATATGTGGAGACTTGAATATTTCTTGGTTTGATGAACATAAGAAACCTATCGAAGAAAATTCGTTAGATGGATGCCATGGAAATAAAAACAGAACGCAATGGAGTAAAGAACTGGAAGCCCGTGACTGCATGATGGCAAATGGTCAAGTGAGAGGTGACATACCACCAAATTTCACCTGGGAGAACATGGGATACAAAAAGACCTTAGATTATTTTTGGATTTCTAGAAATGTGTTTGCAACTATCACCAATCTCCAAATTATACCTACAACCAACAGTGATCATTACCCATTAGTAATGTCCTGGTTGTTAAAACGTAAAAAGAAATGTAAGACCAACAGTAAAGCACTTGAAGTAAATCATGGGCGAAAACGTCTAAGGATAAAAGAATACCAAATTATCAAACTGTCCAATGAAATACAAGCGACAAACTATGATAACGTCGACCCTTTAAACTACATACCGTTGTTACCAAGCCTGAATACAGGCTCTGCTGGGAAAGTATCCCAAAATAATAAAGATCATAAACATAATTGGAGCCACACTTTGATAAATCAAAAAAAACAGCTCAGGAAAGACATAACTAAATTAAAAAAACAGCATGGAGCGAATGTCCTGTGCCAAATAAAACAGAGAAAACAACAATATCGAAATTGGTTAAAATCTTTCTCTTATCAGAGAGATCAAGAGCGTGGCGAAGAAATGTTGGCCTTGATCAAAAAAAATAATTCAAGGGAAATATGGAAAATCCTGAATAAAGGCACGGTTAATCAGGACGCCCTAATGTCTAATGGAGTGTCCGAAAGTGACTGGATAACGCACTTTCAAAGTGTCTTTACAGGAAAGGAGACACCACACCTTGAAGAGAGTGGAAATAACAACACAGACTGGGACATAATTGAGTCTAGAGAAAACATTCTAATGGCCATATCAAAATTAGAGACCTCAAGAGCTGCTGGGCCAGACGGAATCAGCAACACAATGTTAAAAGAACATAGCCATGCATGGTCCAAATTCATTGGCAAACTTTTCGTGGCGATAGCCGATAGAAAACAGGTACCGAGTTCATGGACTGAGGCAATAATAGTACCAGTATATAAGAAGGGCAGTCGTGACGATCCCGCCAACTATAGACCGATTGCCCTCCTGGACACTATTGGCAAAGTGCTGGCGACTTTCTTACAAAAAAAGCTATCTGCATGGGCCAATGAAGTCAACCTACCTGATATCAGACAAACTGGCTTCACAAAGGGCGTGGGAGTAGAGAACAACCTTGTTCTGGTAAATCTGTTAAAACTTGATGCCCTAAATAAGAAAGATCAATTATTCATGGCATTCATCGACTTACAGCAAGCGTTCGATTCAATTAATCGAATTAAACTATGGGAGAAGTTGGAAAATCGAAACTGCCCAAACGCTTTGCTTCAACCGATAAAGGCACTACACTCCAAAACAACAATTAGAGTAAGACTAAACTCAAGTGGAGACCTGTCTAAATCTATTATTACCACCAGAGGAGTAAAACAGGGATGTCCACTTGCTGCCATCTTGTTCAAACTCTATATTGCTGACATTTCTATTGCATTGGCAAGTGTCAACTGTTTCCCCCCAAAAATCAATGGACATCCAATAAGTTATGTGATATATGCAGATGACTTAGTACTGGTTGACAAGACCCAGATAGGGCTACAGCGGCTTTTGTCAAAGCTTGAATCCTACATGATTGATAATGACTTATCAATCAATGTGAAAAAAACAAAAATCATGAGGTTTGGCAGTGATCGAGTCACTAAAAAAAAAAACTTCAAATGGCGAATTGACAATAAAATCCTTGAAGAAGTCATGGAAATTCGATATTTAGGAATAATGATGAACATCTCGATTCGTGAGTGGAGCTGGGTTCATGATCTATTCCAGCGGACCCAAATGCTCGCCCTACAAGGAGCAAGAATACATACCTTATACGGAAAATTTTCAGTATTACCGCTACGTACGTTTTACATCCAAAAAGTGGTACCCACAATAACTTTTGGGGTAGAAGCAGGCTGGAACATAGACCTAAAGATATGGCCCACTTTAGAAGGCTTATTCTGGCGCCAAGTCCTGAGAATACCAAAATACCTCTCAATGACCATAATACGTCACGAATTGGCACTAGAAAGCCTGTACGGAACAGTTCTATGGAAATCCCTGTCACTGCTACGAAAGATGGAGATATCGAACCCTGCACCAGCTTACAAAATCTTAAAATCAGAAGGAACACATCAACACAAGGGGCTGCTCTTAAGATGGTCTGAGAAAGTGAAAGCCATCTTGCACAGTGCAAATATCTCAATGGAAACTTTGATGAATCGGCCACAGATCGCGAGAACAAAATTGAAAGAATGGTTATGGATAGACAACGTGAACAAACTCGAAACAATGCCGACAGCATTGGATCTTGGGCCAACAAAGAATAAAGTGGACAACATGCCAAACTATCTGTGTCAATTTCCATCGAGATATCACAGAGATAAATTTCTCAGATTCAGATTAAATCTTCTGAAAACTAACCACATGCTGGTGACGAGAAAAATGAAACCAGATAACGGAGAAGCCTGTCGGCACTGCAAACTCTTTGCAGAGTCACTAAAACATCTGATAATTGAATGTGTGGCCCTAAACAAGTTGCGTTCCATCCACTTGAGCAAATTCAAGCCAGTAAACGAAGAGATGGAAGATCTGTGGTTTCGCATACTGAGTGGAAGCTCGATACATCTTACCTGTTCAGCGATAAACTTTCTAGACACAGTCCTAATCTGAAAAGACACAAACTAAATTGTCAATGGAAAGCGTCACTAATGATCTTAGGATAAGTTGTAATAAAAGTTTTGTAAAAACTAGATGTTACAAATAAAAAATAAAAAAAAATTAAAAAAAAAAAACATAGTTTCCAACTGTTAAATGTCATGGTTTTGAACTTATAATCAGCATTCTAGCTGCATGTGTAAAAATTGTAAGTTTGATTTAAACTGGGAACAAACAGGACTTTTAGCTGAAGCTTGACTTAAAGAAATTGAATTCTGCCTGACAACTACCCCCAACAGGAGTTGAACTGGCTCAACAACTCTTCCCATGCCTGGCTGCATCCTGCTGCCCCCACCAAAAGGATATCAGACCTCTCTGATTGAATTAAGGGAGGGGTACCTGCAGACTGCAGGAAGTTTAACAAAGCCCTGTCCTGGGCTCAGGCAAATGTTATATTGGGGGGGTCGTAAAATGGCTTCCTCTTGGGAGAAACTGGGAGGGGCAGTGCCTGTGAGAGCCAGCTGAGCTTGCGGGAAGTGGATAAACCAGTTATCCCACCATGTGATGTGGGAAGCCACACCCCTTTTTGACCAGGGCATAATTTAAAAAAAATAGATAACTCATAGTGCGGACTGGTCAAAATTATATAAATAATATCATTATTCTTGGGATTTTTCTGTGCACGTTTTAAGAGGTGTTAGGACCCTGTGGTTATTCTGGGGGGTTGCTCGCGGAAAATAGGGCCTTACTCCAAATGTCTGCATGTTAAAAATCTGACACTTCATCAATTAATGTCCATACTCCTTGCGCACATTTGTGTAATTTTTGGTAAATGTCCGATATTGGTAAACCGACCAAAAAGCACAAAATGTTGTCATTTCTGAATCCCAGCTCGCAGGAACATGGGGCTTGAACAGAGACCTGTCTTAATTCATCTGTAATATGTACATGTAATGTCAACCACTTGTGTATCTGGGAAATATGCATTTGAATCAAATATCGATTTGTGGGCAAATTGACTGGGGAAGGATCCTCGGACCATTAAACCTACAGCATCACTCTGACTCACATTTCCTTCCCCCAATCAAGGGAGAGAGGAGGAATTGGCCAATGATAAGTGAGAGGGGCAGGTTTAGTTATGACCCACGCACACACCCACTTTCTAAAGACATAAAAAGGACCACTGAAAGACTGGCAGGACATTAACTTTCCACTTTCTTGCGGGACGCTTTGCCGGGAGACTCCACAGTTCAAATCCATCAACCTCCAGATCCCAGAGATCCAGAGAGACCAGATATCCAGAGAGACCAGAACTGTGCAGTGTTGTGAGCAGAACCGGTGCTTGACAGACCCAGAGAGCAGAGCTGACCCAGGTAGCCGGGACTTCAGAACCACCCGCCGGAAGTCCCGTCCGACCTGACCAGACATTGACGGCTTATTTCAAAAATATAGTGTGAGTACTCACTGTGCAACACCAATCTCTTAGTGTAAAATAATCTAATTAAAACTATTTTAACCTATTTAAAACTACCTCATAGGATTCGTGTGTGTCATTCTGTCCTTTTTAAAGCTGAAAACTGTCATCTGCCATTTTGAACTTTTAAATTTAAAATCCGAAAAACTACCTTCACGAAATCGTCCGTATCTCCGGAACCGTTTGTGCTAGGAGTGGAATTTATCATAAAGCTAAGATTCTAGGCTTTCCAACGAACATAGAAGCGACCTGCTACTCCTTATAGGGCCTCTGTAATTATGCTGGACGCACGCGATTAAATTTGCCGCAATTTGACATTTTGCACAATTTCAGCCACGTGTAAAAATCTGCAGCTCCTTGCTTTCCTTTGCTAAAATTCGTTTTAACCTGCTAGTTACTCATAGAGCATTGCTAAAGTGAGCCTGAACAAATATAAACTAGATATCACCCACACTGAACCTCTAGAGTAAATTAAAAGCCTTTTTAGCACATTTCCCACTTCATTGCCATCACATTTAAAGCATTTTGGGCCTGTGTTTTAAAATCATACCTGTTTTTCTCTAAGCTTGCTAGGGGGGAACTGCATTTCGTATTGCATTTTGTTGGGATTCTTGAAGACTGTGTGCTCTCCTTCCATTTCTTACATTGCATGGGGGGGGTGAATTGCCAGAGAAAAAGTGATTATATTATCTTTTGCTAAAATAATATCAAGTTATTTCTGTACTGCATTTCATTCATCATTGCGTTCCTTGAACCATATAAAGCATTCTTTCCCACCTTATTCTTCTGTTCCTATTCATAAGTAACCAAGAACTGTGCTACTGTAGGATTGCCTCTTGCTGATTACTGCTCATATTCACAAGTGTACTATCCATTATCAAATTATTTAAAGAAGTGTGATATATATATATATTGTTTCATTTTTCAAATAAACCTTTTAAATTTGTAAAACAAGCCTACTTCTTGGCTCAGTGGGGTCAAGGGGGATTCTAAGAGAGGGATGTTATACAAGGGTTCATCATCCAGATTATAACTTGCCATAAAAATACATAAATAAGGGCTTCCCTTGGGCATCCCAGACAAGGCACTGACTTAGTGGGATTGCTTGATCGAGTCACTTACAAATGGAAATACTATTTTGCTTTGTTCATTCAGCCTGTTAAATCACTGTTAATCCAAATAAAAGCACACACTCAAAATCTTCTCTGTAGCTCTGTAGAACTCCTATGAGCCTTCACGCTTGGCAATGGGCATATGGCATGGGGAGATGAGGGGGACAAATCCCACCCACAATTTTAAATGGGGGGGATATAATAGCTTTTACCCCCCCACCACCTCAGATTATTTGTGTATGCAGGCAGCAGTTGTCATGTAAGCTTGCAAAAGTTAAAGTAGAGTCTACTTTTACTTTTGCTTTCACTGCTGGTTCACCTAAGTGTTGAACCAGCAAGAGTGCAGGACAGAGTCACACAGCTGTCGGGTCAGTGGATTGGTCTGAGTGCAATCAAAGTAATCACCTACCAGTCCACTGTATAGACAGACTAATTAATGTGTCGCATGCTTTGTCCTTGAGCCTGCCTTAGAATCACATACATTACTTGCCACTGTAAAAAGCATTAGGATCTGTCACTCAAATCTGCAGGCGGTAGGGCTGCTTCAAAAGCAGAAGCCTACTGCCTAAATCTGTAGGGTTGGCAAGTATGCATTCGGAACAGTTCTTTGTTCGTTCCTTACTGATGTGTAGCCAGGGTTCACATTTAAGCTCCAAGCATTGGCCAACACAGGCTTGCAAGGCCACACAAAAACATACAGAGGCCATTCACCTATACAGCAGAGGATCAAGGGTGCACAATGGGAACCGGTATATATTGACATGTATGTGCAGTATCTATACAAATGCCACATTACCGTTTAATATATTATGTTTTGCCTTTTTCAAGGAGAAGGGTGTGACGATTATGTTTGCTGCTTACACTATACTAGTGCCCCTAAGCCGTCAGATTACTTTGAGATTGTTTCTAGTTTATTTCCTTAGAGTTGGATCACGCTGACTGCACCTGACACGTTTCTCTGCAAAAAAACATTACAAATTCTATGTATCTATAACTGCTTCCCAAAATGAGACCCGGTCCCCCAGCTGGAGGTGACATCTATTGCAGTGACACTTTGTCCTTCTTCAAACTCACTCAAATGCTTAGCATACATGGAGCAACGAGAAACTCTGTTATAACATTTATGATTGGGACATTTCGTTATAGTGTACACTGCCAACTGAGTCACTTCTAGGTGATCCCAAGTAAACATATATAGAATATAATGTACAGTGGGGGGGAGTCACACTATTCGCCCAGGATGACACAATCTGGCGAAGACTGGATTTTCTCCAAGAGGTCCCTGTACCCGAGGCCTAGCTTGCAAAGTGGAGACACTGCCT
The DNA here is from genome assembly GCF_040938575.1 of Ambystoma mexicanum. Lineage (NCBI taxonomy): Eukaryota > Metazoa > Chordata > Amphibia > Caudata > Ambystomatidae > Ambystoma > Ambystoma mexicanum. The sequence continues at coordinate 138,912,363 of NC_090930.1, forward strand.
GAGTTAGCCTGACATTGTATATGAAATCCTCATGAAACCACATAAAGTAAAATGAGGATGAGCCGCTACATGGGATGTGTTCTCTTTTCCATAGTAATGCCTAGGTAGGCAAGGGAAAACACTTGATGTATACTCTAATATCAGTAGGCCTCACTTAAGGCACACCCCTCCACCTCTTCACACCAACTCACACCTGCTTGAAGTTTGGATAGTACCACACCTAAAGCTTGGTCTCTGACATGAGGGCTACCTGCATTTCACTAGTTCAAACCCAGCAGCAGGGTCCACTTAACCTTTCATAAATTCAGTGCTGTTCAAATGAGGTTAATAATACCTGTTATTACATTGCCTCGAAGCTGAAAGTATCTAGCATGAAGCGCTATGACCAAAGTGTTATTATATTCCATAAAACAAACTATTACCAGCACAGACCTGAACTCTGTCCCTGCCCAAAATAAACCATTTCTTGCTGCCTATCCTGTGCATCTCTTAAAAAAATCAAGCGCTAATTTTCTGTAGGTCTTGGTTAAGTTTCACCCTGTTTTATTCAGCCTGGCTGTTTCTGTCAGCGTACTTGAGTTGTTGCAGTGCGATCAGAGATTGGGGGTAGAGCCTCGGCAGTATATAGATTTACTGACTTCTGTGTCTGTCCCCCTTCCAAATTTCCATGCTCCTGACTATTTCTTAAGAGTTAATACTTGCAGGTATCAATGGGCCCCTTTAAGGTCATGGGTCTTGCATGCCTGTTCCAGCTTATTCTGAGAAGCTAAATGGAGTGGTTGGCCATGCAAGGCGTGCAAGAGAAAACCTGTGAAATGTAAGCCAGGATATCAAGGGTGCTCTGAAGACTGAGGAGAAAGTGCTGAGTAAGTGTAGATGAGAGTTGTGGGGTGCTGGCCATGGGGGAATGGGAAGCAAGGGACTGGGGTGCAGTAGAGTGTGGAACTGCAAAGTGAAAAAGGGCAGAAGCGTTACATTAGAAAGTTCCCCAGCAGTCTAGAGCAAAACTTTATAATGAGAGCCAGACTGAATCTCCTAGACACCAACGAAATACGTCAAATCAGAGGACTCTCGGTGATCAATACCTGTAGAATATGCAACAACGAGAAAGAGACAATTCACCACTTTCTCATGTCCTGTCCTGCTACTAAGGGCATTCGTATATGAAGCATTTTTTCACTCATCCGTTAACGACTGATGAAGAATCCTGGTGGCCAAGGACGATCAGCGGGGACAGAGCCTCCTAGCAAATAGCTACTTTTGAAATGTTACAGCAAAGAACGGCAAAACTGAAACTAAATCAACAACTCTAGGCGGCTGCCTTTGATTCGGCTTTGATTTGCCAGTTATTTTCTGACAAATCAACAGAAATGGACTACTGCAGTCAATTAACAAACTTCTAAAGAAGCTGAAGATGTAAAAAAATCAATTTTATGATTAAATTCAATGATAAAAAAATAAATAAAAAAAGGGTAGAAAGCATACAGAAGACAGTAAAAGAGAGGCGCAAGGGAGGGGAGAGATGAGAACAAGAAGGGAGTGCAGAAAAGATAGGGATGGTTTGCAGCACAGGGTGACCAGTGTGTGCAGGGGAGAGAGGGGTGCTTCAGGTTTTGCAAATGAGAAAGAAGTACAGACAAGTGAGAAAGTGCAGAGGGCAGTGTGTCAGAGGAGTGACTTAGTGTGGGGTGCAGGGAAGGGACTCGGGAGAAAAGGGTGTAAAGCAGACGCGAATGTCGAGTAAAGAAGGGTACCGAGGGGAGATTTGTACAAGGAAGAATGGTGCCTCGCCTCATGTTCCCAGATAAAGGGTTGAGTCACAAATGCGTCTTCGTCTAATGCTTGATCCATGCTCACGAGGCCTGCACAATGACGATTAGAAGCCGTTTTTTGAAATAATTGCAGATATATACATTACACCACATGTGTCTGCGCATTGATTGGGCCTGATAATACACGAAGTGGCCCCCCTCTCTCTAGTGCAAGCCGGCATGGGAGGATTTATTAGAGGGAACATGGGAGCTTGGGCGTGGCACTCTCCCACTGCCCCAGTGTCATCTGTGCTCCTGTCTTGCCTCTCCAGGAAGAGACAGTCACAGCAGGCTGTTTCTGCATCAACTCCCTTTTCACTCAATCCTACCTGCAGCCTAGGTCTGAAGTCAGGACTAACCTTAAATGACGTATATATTCACCTCTGACCTGTCCTGTAGTGGGAGCTGGTGCCAGGGTGCATGGCATCTTGCCTTGCGACACAGCATCATGTTATTTGGGCTATTTTAGCAACTTTCATGGGTTTTTGGTGGGTGGTGCCATGCAGGCCGCAGACTCATTTTACGCCATAACCTGAATGATCTGTAAAGGGCACGTAAAGTGCCAGTTCTGGTTTGGATAAAGCCACTGAATTAGGGATGTTTACTACAAAGCCCTGGGTAGTTAATAACTTAATTGGAGCTGGGAACATACTACTGGCGTAATACAAATGTCTTATCCAGGGATGCCTTCATCCACTACTTTTCTCCTTAATTGTTAATTGAACTTGCACTATCTGAAATGTCATCAAGATGATTATGATAGTTATTCTTCACATTATTAATTGTTTCAAGGATCTGTAAGAATGTAACTTTATTTCTCCCATGCTCCCTCCCCCTTGAAGCGCTTTGAAACACATTGTGTATAGGCGTTATACAAATAAGGAATCAATCAAAAATCAATCAATCACTCTATTAGCACTATGCATTTCCTTCAATGAAGTCCTGCCAAAAACCAGCAATGGCAAGTGTTTGTTTGTCTATACCTATTGGACATTTGCCAGGCCTGCTATTAAATGTTCAGGTACTTGTACCATTTTGCAGCTGCTACCATCAGTGGGTACTTAATACCACTATGGCGGTGCTTGGCAAGGGCCTTTTCCATGCCTACATAAAAGCCCAAACGGTGTGTTTTAAATTAGGATGCAACTGCCTTTTTGGTACCCACCACCAGCTGACTAATGAGTTGTAGACAAGTTTTAATAGAGGCCACCATAAGCCATATGGGTGACTCAGAAAAAAATAAAGCAGAGCCTCAAGATTCAAAACAGCACTTGTTCCTCTATCCATGTAAATTCAGTGAATACCCTGGCGCAGAGGTATGATTGCAGCCCATACACTGCTATAAAGTGTTCCATCATTGAGGCTTCAAGTGAAATAGGATAGGCCCTATGGCTCCAGCACTTCGCAACTAAACCCACACCCAACCAACCTTGCCCGCTACATCTGATAAACCTCAGACTAAGAACTAGATTCCTCCACATACCCAAACTCCAGCATGCCACCCACCAGCGAACAAACACCAACCAAACCCAGATGGCCCAGGCACAACCCGACAACCTCAAGACACCACCCAAAGACATGGTGAAGGGCGCTCTCATCAATGCTAGATCCCTCCTGGCCCACACACTTGACATCGCAGATCTCATCACCACACAAAACATGGATTTTATTGCCATTACGGAAACATGGCTTCACGCAGCCTCAGGTCCTCTACTGGCACTAGCCATTCCCAATGGATATTCCATTATCAGAAGTGACCGCAACTTCAACCTCTCTAAAGGTGGCGGCGTCGCATTTATCCACAAAGACGACATCAATATGAGATTGATTCCCAACACACAATTCAGTTCTGCTGAGTCCCTCTCAGTCAAACTCTCTCTATCTCACAATAACACAGCCACCCTGCACCTCATCTACAGGCCCCTGGGCCCACTCGCCACATTTTCGAATGACATCACAACCATCCTTGCCGACAACACCAAACCTAACTCGCAAGTTCTACTTCTTGGTGACCTCAATCTCGGCCTACTAGATCCCAATGACTCCCACGCCGAAGAGATTGCAAGCAATATTTCAAACCTAGGATTCTCTCATCGCATTCTCAAACTCACCCACTCCAAAGGGAGGCTACTCGATTGGATCGCCGACTTAAATTGCAATACGCATATCACCTCCAACAACCCATGTGCCTGGTCAGACCACCACATCATCATCTTTAACATACTAGCCAACGAACCACGCACCAAACCTAATATTGCGCCATCCATCCCTACAAGAAACAAAAAGGACATTACCAAGTACAAACTCCTGCCTCTCATCCCGCCAATTCTTAATAATCGTGCTCTCTCGCATGATGACCCAACAGTCTTGGTAGACATATTCAACCAAACCTTGCTCAAAGCTATCAATACCATAGCACCTCTCAAAATCAGGAAACCTGAACAGCGTGCCCATCTTAATTCCTGGTTTACTCCACATCTTAGAACATTACGAAAGAAAAACGGAATGGCAAAGCACTTTGGAAAAGCCATCCTTACAAGGCTAATAAAGATAACCTCATCATTGCAACACTCAACTACAAGGAAGCAATTGTACAAGCTAAAAAAGAGACTTACAACCAACGTATCTCTCAAGCTGAATCTAATACGAGGGAGCTATTTAAAATTCTTAAAGAACTAGAAACCCCTTCCGCCACCCCCGATATGTGCAATAAGGACAGCACATTGTACGAGAATATACAAAAAAGCTCTCCTCAACAAAATAGCCACATTACAGTGCAAAATCAATGCCAAACAAAACTGCCTTCAAACTTCCCTCCAAACTAAACTCATGACTAATAAACCTAAAACCTCCATACCTTCACACACCCCATTTAGCTTTGCTCCACTTACTATCACTGAGGTAGAAAGCATCATTAGTAAACTGAAACCGTCCAACTGTCAGGGCGACTCCTGTCCAGCCCCTATCATCAAGGAATCGGCACATGAACTTGCCCCCTTCATTACCGCCTTTATCAATTCCTCATTCCATTCAGGCATTGTTCCTGATAACCTTAAGGATGCAATTGGGTCATCCCATTGTTAAAAAAACCTACGTTGGATCCTAGTATCCCCACTAATTACAGGCCGATCACCACGGTCCCATTCTTATTGAAAATGTTTGACAGGGCTGCGTATTTACAGATTCAGATTCAGAAGTACCTAGAAAATAACAATCTTCTTGGTACAATACAATCTGGTTTCCGACCCAAGCACTAGATCTTAAAACTCAAATTGAGGACCTAAAAGACAATGGTAAAATGGCCTTATTATTACTCCTCGATTTATCAGCAGCATTTGATCTGGTCAATCATCAAATACTCTGCCAACACTTGAAACTAGCGGCCCACTTATCTGAAAAAGCCACCAAGTGGATCAGTTCCTTCTTGGATAACAGACAGATGAGGGTTTTCTCGCCCACCGCCACAGCAGAACCTACACCGGTGCTCTGCGGGGTGCCGCAAGGCTCCTGCGTTTCACCAACGCTTTATAACTTTTTTACTAAACCTCTATGCAATGTACTTGACTATCTGGGTGTCACCTACACCAACTACGCCGATGACACCAAGATACTCATTCCAATCACAGGCGACTACTTGGTGGACTCTAAAGCCCTGAACGACATCTATCAAGTCATCCAAGCCTGGATGGCCCAGCATGAGCTTTGTCTCATTGAGGACAAGACAGAGCTCCTCATCCTGGGCTCTCAACACCGCTTAAATAGACTTGACCCCTCCTTTAAAACGTTCAACATTGATGGTAACTCTATCAAAGTTTCCACCGACACTAAAACACTAGCAATCTACCTAGACTCCACCTTATCACTCAACAGACAAACAAATGCTGTCGTCTCGACATCCGCTTACAGCATGCCACCCCTTCCTAACCACACAGAACTGCACTATCTTGACCAGGACATTGGTTATGTCCAAATTGGACTACTGCAATATATATTTTGGGACCAACCAATGTAACCTTAACAAATTACAGGTTACCAAAAATAACGCCATCAGAGCTGCCCTAAACATCGCCAGATGTGCACACATTTCTGAAACTAGGAGAAGCCTACACTGGCTTTCAGTATCACAAAGAATTTCTCTGAAATCTCTCACACACACAAATGTCTGAACAATCAGGCCCCCATCTATCTTGCCTCCCGCTTCTCTCACTACTCACCTACCCGGCTACTTAGTTCGGCTCAAGCACACTGCCTGATCATTCCTAGATATAAACTGCAGAGAGCTGGGGGCACTAGCTTCCCAGTCCTTGCCTCCAAATTACAGAACTCCATTCCATTAACCATTAGATCTGAACATTCTCCAACCCTATTGAAACAAAAAACCAAACTGTGGTTATCCACAACACAAGCCTAATGCCATTTAGGACTTTTTTGGTCATCACCTGCTCAGCATATGTATTCAAGATTATGCTAACTGTAAAGATTGATGCACATCATACTGTATACTATGTATAATGTTACTGTATATATTGCGCACACCTTTACATTGTTATTTTACCATTTTGTATATCCTGTGCATTGTTGTCTCTGTTCATCTGTAACTATTATTGTGATGTACTTATTTGCCAAGATATGCGCCCGGTTGCCCTTGGGCCTGGTGCGCTATATAAATAAATAAATAAAAATAAATAAATAATTAAAGATACGCTCTTCACCCTTCTGACCTGCTCCATCTTATCTGAGCACTTCATTTTTTAGATTTACAAGCAAGCATAAAACAAATATATTCCTATGCATTCAGTTTCAGTTGCAACTGCTCAAAACCAGACAGCTTCCATAGGAATCTGCCAGTAAATGCTGCTGAAATACATAATTTGCAGGCAACAATTACTTGTCCAAGAGACAGAGCAATAAATGAAAGAGTAAAGGCGAGTATGCATTGCTTTTGCTCTTTCCTCTCCCCCACCTCATGGACATTCCAGATTGCATGCAGGGGACCCACCCCACAGCTCATAAGTGCTATAGTTGATGGCTCTCTGCATATATTTACCGGCGGGATACCACCAAACATAGCATGAGGCCCATTGAATGTTTAATGTGTGCTTGTATGACACTGTATTTGTTTGAATTAAGTGTTCTGGTGAGTGTTGTGTGTATAATTAATGAGAAAGGCTGCATGGGTGTCTGACTGATTGTGTGGATGCTGTGTTTGTGTATGCAAGGGACTGATTGTGAGTTCTCTGTAAAATAAGAAAATGTCATTCCATGGTGGAAAGATATTTATTATTTTACACTGAGCTTGAAATCAGGCCCTGAATGTGTGCCTGTGTAAGTGTTCTGGTGGGTGTCGGGTGTGATTGAGAGAGAGCCTGTATGATTTTCTGGATGCTCTGTATGTGTATATGAGGGCCTGACTGTGAGCCCCTTGTAAAATAAGAAAAGTGCCATTACGTGATGGAAAGAAACTTTTCATATTTTATACAGGGCTTGCAATCAGGCCCTGAATGTGTGTTTCTGTGTAAGTGTTCTTGTGGATGCCAAGTGCATGATTGATGGCGCCCATCAGAAGACTTTGTCAGGCAGATGCACATATTCATATAAACATGCACAAAATCACTCATACCTCATACAGCTTCGCTCAATTATTCAGTGATTGTATGGGTGCATCACTGCTTGTGTGGATGTGTATATGGATGTGTGTGTCTGTGTGGGTGTGTGGGCTTGTCCTTCAAGGGGTATTGAAGCAGCAGTGACAGCTCATCCATAATTGGGGAGGTAGCACTAACCCACCAGCACCCCTGCGTACTATGGAGGAGCCAGGAGCGAGCTCAGTGTGAACACTGAGCACTACTGGCTTGGCTTGATCTGTCAAAGGGAAACACGATTTCCCTTGGACAGTTGTGTGCCCCAGTCGCCCATGCTCAATGAGCCATGTATAGCCCATTAGGAATGCTGGCTGGGCAATTGCATGTTTGTATGCGCAAGGGGGTCCTTGTCATCAGTGCCTTGGTTCCTTTGCCCAATTATTTATGGGGCATCTATGATAAATGCCTAGTAAGAAATACCATGCCTACCCCCTGGCCCACCCAGCGCCTCACATCCACACATAATCACAATGATTATGTGCATGTGTGAGGTTCTGGTGGTCACAGGAGGCAGGCATGTGATTTTTTTACTGGGCATCCATGATAGATGATTTAAAAAAAATACTATGCCTGACCCTTTGGTGCCCCAGCACCTTGCATACACACATATTCACATTGATTGTTTGTGTGTGAGGAACTGAAGGGCTCAAGGGGAATGATTGACATTTTTCTACTGGGCATCTGTGATGGCTGCTTAGTATAAAATATCATTCCTGCACCCGGGGCCCCCTTGTGCCTTGCATACACACATAATCACATTGATTGTTAGCGTGTGAGGTGCTGGGCGACACTGGGTGACACCGGGGGCAGGCATGGTATTTTCTAATGGGCATCTATGATAGTAGAAAATGCCATGCCTGTGCCCTCCAGCAGCTTGCATGCACACAATTGATAACGGGTGTCAGTGAGTCGCTGGGGACCCCATGGGGCATAATAAGTGTGATCATGTGGCTAGACTGACATTTCGGTGCAGCTAGTCTAACCATATCTTACTGTGGCATGACATTTTGTATTGGGCATTTTTGAAAAGCAAGCATGAACATTGCTATTTGTGACTGTACTGGCATTTGGTGCAGCCACTCTAGCCACTAATTACTGTGACATGAGATTTTGTATTGGGCATCTTTCATAAAATAAGCATGATAAGAGTTATTATTGCAGTTAGACTGGCATTTTGGTGCACCAGCTTGGACATGCTTTCATAATGTGGCATGTATTTTTAGTGGTAAAGCCAACTGGAGTATGTGCTTATGTGGGGATACTGCCATATATTGGTAGAACAAGTATGGACATGTTTTCATATAGTATCATTACTGGCATTATTTGCAAAGCAAACATGGGTATTGTTATGAAATGTAAGTTTTAGCCAGGCTTAGGGCATGAGGATTGAGTGATATTTCCAGCCTTGTGGCCTTTAGGCAAGTACATAGTGAAATGCATTGCATTATTTTCAGGTAATGAGCTTATATAAAACAAATATGAACAGAGCTTCTCGTTCAGTTTGTATGTCTGGGCTTTGCGCCAGACTTATCTATTGTTTTGGAACACACAGGTACATTACAATAACAATACTTCTGGGCTGTACTCCCATGGTCTTGAATGTGTTCCAATTGTTCTTTTTGTTTTGGTAAATAGTTCTAAATGTTCCCGTAAACAATAACAATGGGCCTCATTATCAGTTTGCCAGTCCGGGAACTAAGGTACCGGTAAGCTTGCCGGTACCGTAGTTCCCAGACCGGCAAACTACAAGTTCTGTGCCATCCCGCTCGCCAGGTTTGACCTGGCGAGCGGAATGGCCCCTGCCCGCAGACCATGTCGGATGTAACGGCAGCTTTATAAACGGTGCCGGTGCATCCAACCTCCCCGTTCCCATTTGAGCCCTATGGGGTTCCCCCTTACCGGGTACTGTGTCCGTGTTCCCTGAATGAGGAATTACGGGCCATTCCGACCTTGGAGGGCCTGGTAATTCCCCATTCAAGGAACCCAGACCCTGTACATCCCCATTCCCATTGAGCCCCCATGGGGCTCAATGGGAATGGGGAGGATGCTAACAACGGGCCCGTTAATAATGGGCACGTTGTTAGCATACTGGTCTGCTCACGGGACCTGCTGCAGACCTTGTAAAGGGCCGGTAAGGGGTTGACGGCTCCGGCACCTTTAACGGCACCGTTAACCCCTTACCGCCCTCCTCGTAATGAGGCCTTAAATCTTTTAAAGACATTTTTATCTATTTTGGCTGATTTCTGCTAAGAGACTGTGGTGAATTTGGTAGGTGGTTTTTCCAATTGGATTTGTATTGTTGGGATTATTCTTGGATTATGCAGGTCCTCCAGGCATCCTGCCAACATCTCTCAACTCCCTACACTCTGAGGACAGTAGTGAGTGTGTGGGCCTTTTTTACCCTTGTCTAATATTGCATTGAGAAAGCGGAGCGGTCCAGTGAGAACTAATGAAGCGGCTTTTATGTTGAAGTGGCTTTTATGTTTCTGAAATGGTTGACTGGTCTTGAGTAGAGATTGAGGTGAGGCAATGACAATGATTATTCGTTTATAACATTTTACACATTGAGTGTTTTATGTATAGTTACAATAATAGTAGCAATGTTTCTTTATTATTTATTTCTCATAATACAATGAATTAGATTATGCAGGAGAGTGTAAGAGCATTCCTTGAGTGTTTATTATTGAGAATCAAGTCAGAAACATTAGAGCAGATAAATGAAGCGGAGCATTTATATTGGAAGTACTGTATATTAACTTACTGTATATGACGAATGTTTTGCTAAAAAAAAGGGTTAGTAAAAGGTTTGAGCAGTGGACCATAAATACAATATATGTGACATTAGTAAATCGGTCCTGTGTAGATGAGTCAGTGTCATGATTCCTGCCCCTCATGTCCCCAGCCCTCCAAGATGTCAGGCTTGAGCCAGGTCACGATAACCTATATGGCCCTCAAGGGCCTCTCCATCCCTCCAAAGACCCACTTGGAGTCAGACTTGGCGCTTGTGGCACCAGACTCACTCACTCCCATAGGATAACATTGGGGATTGGACTTGTAGTGCATTGATGGGGACAAGATGGATGCCTCCACATATTTCGGTTCCCAGAACTGCATGTACAGTCTAGTCTTTTGGGTGTGGTTCAGCCCAGAGACACCTGGGATACCCAGAGACTATTTAAGCCACGCCCAGGCTGAGAAACATGCTTTGTGTTTTCTGCACCTGCAGTGTGACACTCACCGTGTTTCGATCGGTCTCCAATAGGCCTGCATCTTTCTTCTGCGCTCAGCTCCTGCATGAACAAGAACACTGTTAGGAACAGCCTTACCTTGTGGCGCTTCTGCCCATCAGTCATCGCTACTTCTGTTCTGCAGGCATCTTCGGCGGTGTCATTCCCATCCCGCATGCCGCTTCCTAAGGAAAAGGGAAAAGAACAGAAAAAAGGCATTAGTAAGCCTTCAGCAAATCTTTGCTTATTTCTTAAAGACTGTACGAGCTTCAAACGCTTACCTGAATCCCAGCCGCTCTGGGGAACTCTGTCTCTGGAACTTCTCATCCATCTGCAAGAGGGAAAAGACACTCCAGGTTAGCGTGGAAACATCTAGAGGCGCTGCATACCGCGTGTACTCGCCGCATTTCTTCTTCATAACCGGTATCCACAGTGAAAACGTTGCGGCACCTAAAAGACACAGAAAAAGAACTCAGTTTAATAGAAATACGAAAGGGTCGCATTGCGCATCGCGCTCACACTCACCTTCAGGTCTATTCATCTCAGCAGCACGTCAGAATCCCCGGACGCCGGCCATCATCTAAGGAAGGAAAGGAACGAAGTTAGAGAACTGTTCAAAAGACTCATTATACTTACCTGTTGGACTCTTGCCAGTGAAGTAACTAGGCAGCAACGAGCCCGCATCAATCAACGCGCCCCTGCGCTGAAAGCAGGATGGAGAGCACACTTTCCAAGAAAACAAGGTGAGCTGTGGATCAAAGGGAAGGATTGGACCCCGGGGAAGAAGGGGTTCAAGCACACAGAGACAATAGGGAGTTAAACTCTACCAATCCTGTGTTTCAGGCCCAGTTTCCAGTCGAGTAGACTGCAGGGAAGGGTCTGAGGTTGTAAGAGGTCAGAACAGGCTGAGAGACGTCCCCGTGGATACCACATCAAAATCCACCTGGGCGTCATGGAAACGTCAGAAACTGACCAGTTAGCCCACATGTTGGGGCAGCTACGTTCCGAAGTACATGCAGCCAGACAGGAGACCAACACCCTGAGGAGAGAGCTGATAGTAGCCAAAGAACGCACTGATGATTTAAGCCGGCAACTTCTCCAGTCACAAGCAGGGCATGCACCATTGCTGGAAAGCGTGCCTTTGATGCCAGCAGCATCAGGCAATCCCGTTCAGATAACCCTTCCTGTGGCAGTTCCCTTGGCCCCGCCTGAACGATTTACAAGGGATCCCAAGAGGTTTGCAACGTTCATGAACCAGTGCCGCCTGCACTTCCTTAGTAGACCAGAGGCCTTTCCGAATGACCAATCACGGGTCGCTTTTGTGCTATCCTACCTGAGTGGTAGCGCCGCGGACTGCTCTGTACCCTTTGTGGCCCAAGACGATCCTTTGCTGCATGACTTCAGGGGCTTTCATCAGGAGATGGAAAAGCTGTTCACCCCTCGTATTCATGGGCAGGTATTAGACAACGAACTTCTGTCCCTACGCCAAGGGAATCAAGACCTATTAACATACATAGCTACGTTCAATAGACTCGTAGTTGAAGCAGAATGGCCAGTGGAGAAGAGAACCACGTTATTTCATTGGGGGTTGCGGGGGAGCTCAAGGATGTTCTTGCACAAGTAGCGAACCCCCCGAAAGATTGCTCAGAATTCATTGACCTTGTTGTTCAACTGGATCATAGGTTGCAGGACCGAAGAGTAGATCGAACCAGACCGGACCCTCGCCCTATGTATGTGCGTTCACAGGACAATATTGCCCGCACAACGGAAGGTTCAGGAGAACCAATGCAAATCGGTGGGGGGTCCAATCCCCCTTGACTAAAGCGGAAAGGGATAAAAGGAGACAGCAGCAGTTATGTCTGTACTGTGGAAGGTCAGGTCATTTCCTTAAAGAGTGCTCTGTGAGGCCACTGAGGAGGACGGTAGGGGCCACGGACAAGGAAGATACCATCAAGGAATCGGAAAACTCCCCAGCCCGGCAAGTGTAGGGGTCCACTTGTCGAGCAAAGAAAGTGATCTACAGACCTCCCATTTTGCACTAGCTGTAATCTTGATCAATCAGCAACAACCATCTTGGATGCACGCAGTAAGAGCGTACATTGACATTGGAGTCGTTGGGAATTACATCGACCAGGATCTTGCGGCAAAGATGGGGCTTCCGTTACGCCCTAAATCAACCACCGACACTGTTACCACTGTCGACGGCACGGAAATAGCTTCTGGTCCAGTATCCCAATGCACTGCAGCTTTAACCCTTCTGTGCCAGGATGGACACCAAGAATCTATCGTTTTCAACCTCATTTAGGCACCACAGTTCCGGTTATTTTGGGAATGCCATGGTTGGTAGCTCACAATCCTCGAATCGATTTGCGAGCAAAAGAATGGGCCTTTCCCGAGACTTGCGCCCACAAATGTTATCGCCAAGAGAAACAACCAATAGACACCAGAACCTCCACGCTTGGGACTGTGGCAATCGGCACCCTACCGAGTGAATACCAGGACTTTCAAGATGTCTTTCAGAAAGAACAGGCTAATACCCTGCCACCGCATAGACCATACGTTTGCCAAATCGACCTGATACCCCGCGCACAAATCCCTTGTGGGCGAAGTTACGCACTCACGGAACCAGAAAACCAGCACCTGAATGCCTATCTTGACCAATACCTGGCCAACGGGTTCATCCGTCCCTTGAAGTCTCCAGCAGCCAGTCCTCTATTCTTCGTACCGAAAAAGGAGGGGGACTTGAGAACGTGCATCGACTATCGTGCACTGAACCAGATTACCGTAAAAAACCGCTACCCCCTGCCACTGATCCTTGAATTGCTTGATTAAGTCAAAGATGCCCAAATCTACACAAAACTGAACCTGAGGGGGGCATATCACCTTATTCGCGTAAAACAGGGGGACAAATGGAAAACTGCTTTTTGCACCAAATACGGCTTGTACGAATATCAAGTAATGCCCTTTGGCCTTTGCAACGCGCCTGCAGCATTTCAATACTTCATGAACGATGTCCTACGGGAATTGATTGATGTCTGTGCTCTAGTGTACGTCAACGATATTCTAGTATATTCTGCATCAAAGCAGGACCACGTTAAACATGTCAGATCCGTATTGGAGAAACTTTGCCAACCCCAGCTCTACGCCAAGCTCGAGAAGTGCTCATTCCACGTCTCCGAGGTTGAATTCCTGGGCTTTATTCTCACCCCGAATGGAATCCGAATGGATGTACACAAGGTAGATGTTATCCTGAACTGGCCATCCCCAAATTCATTCAAGGGAGTTCAAAGTATGCTGGGTTTTGCAAACTTCTACCACCGGTTCATCCCAGGATTTTCGCAAATCGTGCATCCCATCACGTCATTGCTAAGGAGAAGCAACAAAAAGTTCCAGTGGACAACAGAAGACGAGGAAGCTTTCCAGGAACTCAAAGCAAGATTCACATCTGCCCCAATCTTACGCCACCCTCTCCCTGATCTCCCATACCTGGTGGAAACAGACGCATCAAGCATGGCTATGGGAGCCGTCCTCTCACAAAAGGACCCCGAAATGGGCCAGTTACACCCTGTTGCCTTCTGGTCGCGTAAATTCACACCCCGTGAACTCAATTACACTATCACAGACAAAGAACTCCTAGCCATTAAGTCAGCCTTTAAGGCATGGCGGCACTACCTCTTGGGCGCCAGACACACAATCACCGTAATAACTGACCACCGGAACCTCCAGTACCTAAAAACGGCAAAGGACCAATCCTCACGACAACTACGTTGGGCTCTTTTTTTTTGCTGAATATGACTACATGATTACATTTCGACCAGGGGTGAAAAACGGGAAGGCCGATGCCCTTTCCCTTATGGGGGTGGAAGAGCAAGGGTATCAGACCCCTGACCCAATAGCAATCATCCCGAGTGACAAGCTCCTAGGAATCACAGCAACCATAACTCAGAAAGAATTACATGAAGAAATCCAAAACCTGATGCTTCCGGAGCTATTACAAGCTTGGAGTGCACAAGGAGTACATTACATGATAAAAGATCAGTTGCCCTACTTCAGGAATCGTTTATTCTTACCAAACCAACAACTGCGAGAACAATTCATGTCCGGTTATCATGATTCCTTGATCGAGGGCCACCCCGAAATCACTAAAACCCTAGCCAAGGTAAAACGAAATTATTGGTGGCCCACGTGGCGTAAAGACATTATCCAATTCATCCTATCTTGTGGAGTGTGTGCTCAAAACAAGTCATCCAAGCAGAAATCGGCTGGGCTATTACAACCATTGGAAATCCCACCAGCACCCTGACACACGTTGTCCCTCGATTTTATTACTGACTTACCACCCAGTCAAGGGTTTAACACTATTCTTGTGGTCATGGCACATTTCATTCCTCTTAAGGGGCTCCCAAATGCTTCCACTCTGGCAAAGGTATTTCTTGAAGGCATCGTACGTCTCCATGGGTTTCCTTCAGTTTTGGTCTCAAACAGAGGTACTCAATTCGTATCTAACTTCTGGAGAAAATGCTGCTCTATGGCCCAGATCGACATCCGGCTCTCCACCAGTCACCACCCCAAAACGGATGGTCAAACTGAGAGGACAAATCAGACACTCGAGCAGTATCTGCGTTGCATGTTAAACCAAGCTGAAGGAAGCTGGTTCGACCTATTATGGATAGCTGAATATGCTTATAATAATTCCCTACACACCAGCACTGGGCAGACACCCTTTTATACCATCTATGGCAGGCACCCATGTACTTCTGAGTTGGACGTTCCTACAACCCTGGAAATGCCAGCAGTCAAAACCTTGCACACGACCATTTCTCAAACCTTCAAAAGGGCAGCTGAACACCTACTTCAGGCTAAGAATCGCCAAAAGAAGTTTGCTGATCAACACCGAGCAAAGGCCCCCAACTACCAAGTGGGAGACAACGTCTGGCTGGCTTCTAAACACGTGTCCATTAAAGGAACCCGAACTTTCCATCCAAGATACCTGGTTCATTCACCGTCACCTCTGTGATAAATCCTGTGGCGTCAGACTAGCTCTGCCATCAAACATGCAGATTCATCCTGTGTTCCACGTGTCTCTCCTTAAACCTGTTCAACCTGGGACCGGGTAGCAATGCCACTGCAGCCAGTAGTAGTCGCCGGGGAGCCAGAATTTGAAGTCAAGGACATCCTGGATTTAAAGTACGTCAGATCCAAATTATACTACTTAGTAGACTGGAAGGGGTATGGTCCACAAGACAGGACATGGGAGCCTTGTGAGTACATCCATGCACCTCGCTTGCTTAGACGATTTCATCAAAACCATCCAAACAAACCAGGACCAGACAGAAGAGCCACCTTGAGAGGGGCCTTGGGGGGGAGTGCTGTCATGATTCCTCCCCTCATGTCCTCAGCCCTCCAAGATGTCAGGCTGGAGCCAGGCCACGATCACCTACATGGCCCTCAAGGGCCTCTCCATCTCCCCAAAGACCCACTTGGAGCCAGACTTGGCACTTGTGGCACCAGACTCACTCACTCCCATTGGATAACATTGGGGATTGGACTTGTAGTGCATTGATGGGGACAAGATGGATGCCCCCACATATTTTGGTTCCCATAACTGCATGTGCAGTCTAGTCTTTTGGGTGTGGTTCAGCCCAGAGACACCTGGGATACCCAGAGACTATTTAAGCCACGCCCAGGCTGAGAAACATGCTTTGTGTTTTCTGCACCTGCAGCGTGACACTGTGTTCGGATCGGTCTCCAGTAGGCCTGCATCTTTCTTCTGCGCTCAGCTCCTGCAAGAACAAGAACACTGTTAGGAACAGCCTTACCTTGCGGCGCTTCTGCCCATCATTCATCGCTCCTTCTGTTCTGCGGGCATCTTCGGCGGTGTCATTCCCATCCCTCACGCCGCTTCCTAAGGAAAAAGGAAAAGGACACTAAAAAGGCATTAGTAAGCATTCAGCAAATCTTCGCTTATTTTTTAAAGACTGTACGAGCTTCAAACGCTTACCTGAATCCCATCCGCTCTGGGGGAACTCTGTCTCTGGTACTTCTCATCCATCTGCAAGAGGGACAAGACACTCCAGGTTAGTTTGGAAACATCTAGAGGCGTTGCATACTGCGCTTACTCACCGCATTTCTTCTTCATAACCGGCATCCATGCTGAAAACATTGCAGAACCTAAAAGACACAGAAAAAGAACTCAGTTCAATACAAATACGAAAGGGTTGCATCGCGCATCGCGCTCTCACTCACCTTCAGCGCTACTCATCTCAGCAGCACGTCGCCATCCCCAGCTTCATCGCTACTCATCTCAACAGCACGTCGCCATCCCCGGACGCTGGCAATCATCTAAGGAAGGAAAGGAACGAAGTTAGAGAACTGTTCAAAAGACTCATTATACTTACCTGTCGGACTCTTGCCAGTGAAGTAACTAGGCAGCAACGAGCCCGCATCGATCAACGCGCCCCTGTGCTGAAAGCAGGACGGAGAGCACACTTTCCAAGAAATCAAGGTGAGCTGTGGATCAAAGGGAAGGGTTGGACCCCGGGGAAGAAGGGGTTCAAGCATACAGAGACAATAGGGAGTTAAACTCTACCAATCCTGTGTTTCAGGCCCAGTTTCCAGTCGAGTAGACTCGAGGGAAGGGTTCAAGGTCGTAAGAGGTCAGAACAGGCTGAGAGAAGTCCCTGTGGATACCAGGTGAGCGTTACAGTCAGAGTAGCTACCCACTACAGGGGTTTGTTGCCTACTCTCGCTTCTGATGCACAGTGACAGGTATATGCTTTTCTCTACCTCTATTTCTCATACAGCTTCTACTGAGGGGGGACTAAGACACTCCCAGAAGGGAAAAGGAAAGGCTCTGTGAGTTAGAAGTGATACAAATCACATCAATATGTTCTCGTATGGGAATACTGACATATATTGGTGCAGCCTACATGCAAATGTATTATGGGCACAGCCAGTGTGCAAAAGTTTTAATACTGGCACATATTGTGGGAAAAGGCATCATGTGAATGTGTTGGAGAAATGCTCTGGTGCACTGTTGGGGACTTGCATGTACTGGATTATTTCATGAGTTATCCTACAAAACCAATTGCAAACTGTTGTGGCTTCTTACAGAATCTTTCAAACAAATGTTCTGTAAAATGCATAATTTTAACCCATTATTTTTAAAAATGTTCTTGGGGGACGTACCCCCGAACCTCTTGATAGATCTGGCCTCCCTTGCTATGCTCTGCCGCTAGGGTGTATTTGGGGGGGAAAATGTACACCCGTCCCCTTAAAAAATTCACAAGCTTCCACTGCTTGAAAATGGTGCAGATCGAGAAATGGAGGCATAAAAACATGACACCATGCTTTTTATTCCTCTTTTGCCCCAAGTACCCCATTTAAAATAGTCTGAACATTTTCTATATGTTGAGAAAGAAAATAAAAGCCAGGCTCTAAGACCACAAAAATTGTTTTGTGCTTGTTTAAATTACTGCAAAACAGTTGGCAAACGAACTGCTATCAGAATATTAAGTAAGCACTGTTTGTTTAGGTATTTAGCTTATTTTGCTTGAACATCTGCAGCAAAAAATCTCAAAATTAACTTTTCTGAAGATGTTCTCAGCAAACAAACAGCCTAATTTTCAAGAGGCTGCAACTGCATGTAGGGGAGCACCAACATTAGCACTTATGTGCTGTGGGATCTCCTCCATGCACTAAAGACCCACGAGGTTGAGTGGACAAGGAAAGAGTAAAAGTGAGGCAAAAAGTAAACACTACCTGCAAAAACGATTTGCAGACAGCATTTACGAACAGATTCACTAGGTGCAAAACCAAGGCAGATTCCATAGGAAATGATTTGTTTTACACCTGCCTGAAAATCGTATGCTGGTGTAAAATAAAGCGCTGATGCGAGACAAAGAAGGTGAGCACAGAGGAGACTTTGGGGCTCATTAAAGATTTCCTGGTTTCCCGCTGGTAATACCGGCGGGATAAGGTAATACCGGCGGGATACCAGGAAACAGTCGTTACCATCTCTGCCGCCGGTAGTACCGGATGTTACGGGCGGCGGAGTGCCTGTAAGTTCCCATTGAGTCCCACAGGACTACATGGGATGGGATTTCCAGAGTGACCGGCACCGTAAGTAAGGTGCCAGTGATTCAGGAATTGTATTTGCCGGTAGGGGCCTGAACTTCCAGTAGGTCAGGTTTGCCGGGAGATCCGTGGCCCCCACTGGCAAACTTGAAGTATGGCTGTCTGGGAAAAAATTCCAGAGCTGGAATAACCAGGATTTTTTTTCTGGACCTCACACTCGTAATGAGTCCCCTTTATCTTTGCGGCATGCACGTTCTTTGCCTTGTGTCAGAAGGAAAATGGGGCATATTGGGTAATGAGGGTTTAAATGCATTAGACCTCACGTGTACAGATTCGTGTCTCGCTCCACCCATTTAAAATGAGGGTGTGCGTGAAAATTCATAACTTGCGTTATACATGTATTTTGCACATAAAGAATTCCAGAAAATGTGTTTTTGTGTGATTCTCTTCTCCAGAGGCAGAATTGGAAAACAAATTAAAAAAATTCCAAGCTTGTGAAGTGATAAAATTTCAAATTGTAGTTGAAGAGAAAAGTAAGAAACATTGAGGGTCCTTTTAAATAAAGTGCAAATTGCATGCCGGGGAAAGTCAACATTCCCATTTCTGTGATCTTGGGCTCCCAGCATGCAACTTGCAACATTTATATAGCAGAGTATAATTGTTGAACAGTTTAAAAAGTTGAAGTCGCCTTTATTCTTCACCTTTACGCTTTATTTTGTGAACATATCCCTGCTGCCTGCAAATTACGCTTGGAATCCACGTGATATTCAGCAGGTGCAAATGTGATGCGTATTCCATAGGAATCGATTGGTTTTAAAAGCATTCATGTGTAAATCCAGGTGCTCTTCCAAGACGGAGTAGATGTAAGCTTTTCTTTGCTGCCCTCCTACGCCTTATTTTTACACCTCAGTTTAATGCAGAGCCCCATAGAGAATACCCCCTATCGCAGTCATTTAAAATAAAAAAATGTGTGCTTCGTTTGAAGGGGACCCCCACAATGTGCAAGTAGGTGCCATGCAATTTGTGTTGTTTGAAATACGAAGTGCAACACGTGAATGCAAACAAGCGGTAATGTCTTCTGTAGTATGTGCACAGCAGCTGGCATTTGCACTGGATTCCTACAGACTCTGTCTGCTTTTAGCAGGTGGCGAAAGCTGGTGGATTCCATAGGAACCCATCTTTATCTACCAGAGTCAACGTATGATGGCGGTGGAAAAGCACCATGTTTTATGTAATCGTAGCAGAGGGGGTAGCGGTCATTTAAATTGATGTCCGTGCCTATACTCCTCCTCCCAAGCACATTAATATCCCTCGCAGTGCTAAAATAGTTTTACTCCTGTTTTTGTGCACCACTGAACCCCATGGGACATTGGGCCTCATTACACGGATGGCGGTAGGGATTTACCGGTACCGGTAAATCCCTACCGCCTTACTACGAGGTCCCTTAGCGGGTTGGTGCTTTAACGCCTGCTTTTTGCAGGCGTTAAAAACCAACCCGCTAAGGGACCTCGGAGCTAATTACGGCACCGCAAAATTGCGGTGCCGTAATTAGCGCCTTCCCCATTCCCATAGAGCCCTATGGGGCAGAAATGGGAATGGGGAAGGGCAATGGCGGAAGGGGGATTTACCGCCCCTCCAACCTTAGAATGGGGCGGAAATTCCCCTTTCCGCCAAGGCGGTGCTGGTATTTTACCGGCATGAGCCATGGCGCTAATAGCGCCATGGCTCACCGCCTACCGTGTAATGAGGCCCATTGTATGAAGTTTGCCCTTGTATAATTTGCCCCATATATTTTTTGTCAGTAGAAAAAAAAATAGTTGTGGCATCCCTGTTTGAGCCCATTTATAGAGTACTTGCACATGGAGATTATTCAGTAGCGGAGGGAGAGTTAAAGAGGGTGCAGTGCCTACACCCTTTCATAAAAAGAAAAGAACACGTGACAGCCAATGGGAGTCGGTTTTGCCGTCAGCAAAAAAAAAGCCGTAATATTTGGCCCGAACTAAATAGTTATGCACAGCAAATATCATTCTGTCCTCTGCCCAGTACAATAAGGCACCATTTGCAGGCTAACGCTCAGGGACAATTTCAGATGCAGGCAAAGTTCAGCGCTGCTGTTGCTACGCAGTGTATTTACTTGCCTCGCCATTGACCAGGGAGCAATAACACCCCTGCATTTGGGCGCGTAACAGGACACTGCTACTGCTTTTCCTTGTGAGGCATTTGACCCCTTGAAAATCATCATCATATTGGCCTGTATTAACCTACACCGGCCTGTTGGGTTCGCCCTCTGGCACTGCCATATTGAACTATAGGCCAGCCCTAGTCTGCACAGTTGATATGTTGAAGAATGGAATTTTGAAAGGTATTGTATTATGAGCATTATTTCAAGAATATTGTTGGTTTGTTTTTTGTCTTTAAATACGATGCCGCACATGTGTCATTAGTAATACATAGCAGGCATTTATGAGCGCAGCATGCTTTCAATGTCGAATGTGTACATCCGAAAAGAAAAGTAACCGCTAGTAGATTTTTGCAGAAAAGTAAAATTCATGCCCACTTCACGAGGATAACTGTCAAGAAAAAAAATAAATTCAGAAAAGCAGGGAAAATGAACAATTCAGTCTGCAAAGATTCCCCGGGCAGTATTAATCCTGCAGGAGAGCTCAGGCCAGGGTCTCCGGGGGGATAGCACACGCCTGACAGCTGTCAGGGGGAAATATCACAGCAAGCTCTCTTTTATTAAGCAGCCCCCAAAGCAAGAAATCCTATCTTGACAGATGCAGCGACACCAAGGTCAAAGGGAGATCTCGCAATGAAGACCAGCCCCCTTTCTCCTGTGCCAGCCTCTAAAGCTGCCAGAATTAAGTGGGGAGCTCAATGTAATGCAGAAGAAAGTGAACCACGCCTAGGATTGTTTGCGTTTGCCAAATAAGCACAATGCAAAATGTGCTTATATTCTCAATAATACCAAACAGTACTAAAGCAGAGATAAGATTTTTTTTTTATTTTGATTCCAACCACATTTTAACTAGGTTGCTGCCTTGATATGCAATGGTCTAAATATGACAGGGGAATACCCAGTGGAACCAACTTAGGTCAGGACTACTGTCATGCTTATGCCACTACAGCATCGTATGGCCATTTACAGCCTTGTATACAAATTATAGCTGCACGCGTCCGGTTTAGTAGCCATATGCCAAGTAAAGCCCACCATTCCCAGATGCTGTTATAAAAGAGTGTTCCAAATGTAGCCTCTATTTGTGGACATCGCCATTGTGTGTCCGTTCTAGCCTTACAGCCTTAGTACTGCCAAAATATCCAAGTTACAGCTTTCTTTATCCCGTTTCTTTATCCCGTTTCTTCTGCTTTTCACTAATTCTTTATCAGAAAAAAATATCTTCCTTCCTTTTTAGGACTGCGTTGCGCTGCTGCCTATATTGTTTCCTTCCATTTGGGGAGGCTGGACCTTGAATTCCCCTGTGAATAACCAAAGTATGGTTATTCTTGTCAGTATTATTTTGTATACATATTTGTAGGCATTTACTGTCATCGCCATAAATCACCTCTTCATGGTGCCAAAATCCGCACTCTGAGGCTGGTAGCTTAATCTTGCCCGAGGCGTGGGTGATGGCTGCCTTATTCAGTCTACAATGTTTTTTTAAATACTTCTTACTTTCGTTGTATTTTCATTGCTGTTAAATGCAAGTCAAATGTGGAAATTGCTGTTAGCTCACTATCAGTGAAGGGGAAGTTTTGTGTTTCCCTAGTTTATGTTTACTTTATCTTTTCCTATAATGCAACATGCAGAGGTAACATCTTCGCGTGCCAGCGATATTAATCATTTGAATTCTAAATTGCCCCAGAACGTCTATTTTTTATTCAATCAATTCATGTTAACATATCCTGCACACCCCTATGACTTCCTCCCGTGTGCGGCATATACTTTATCTAGTGTGCAAATACTAGGCCGTTTCTATCTTAGGTATTACAAATAGCATCAGCACTTATGGAACAAAGTTTCCATCTCTCTCTTTCTTTTGTTTCGCTTAACCTCACAGCGGACGTCCGCCTTAAGAAAGCCCGGCACACTCGTCCAGCTATTATCATGGCTGGTTTCCGCTACGTAGTTCCGTGTGTGCTGTATTTCCAAACACTAGACCGTTACGTTCTTCTGCGTGCGGCCTCGTCGGTCCGCCATGTTTTGGAGCTTGAACGTATAAGCGGTTGTTGCACTGACTATACTTTACAACACTCATGCATTTTGACAGTTCTCTCTCAGACACAATGCTATCATCTCGTCATTTTTACATCCTAATTAAAAATAGCATTTATTGAACATTGACCTCGAAGTTCACAGAGGTATCAGACGGGGCCTCATTACGACCCTGGCGGAATGGGTTTAACGGCGCCGGTAAAGGTGCTGGAGCAGTTAAACCCATTCCACCCTATTACGAGGTTCCCAAACGGGACCCGCTCTGGACGTCTGGTCAAACCAGACATCCTTTGCGGGTTCCGCGAGGGAACTAGCATGCTAACAACGGGCCCGTCATTAACGGGCCCATTGTTAGCAAGCTCCCCATTCCCATTGAGCCCTGTGGGGGCTCAAATGGGAATGGGGATCGTCCGGGTTCCCTGAATGGGGAAATACCGGGCCCTCCAAAGTCGGAATGGCCCGGTAATTCCCCATTCAGGGAACCCGGACACGAGTTTGGAGGCAGCCATGCCCTTATTAAGGGCATGCCTATCTCCAAACTCGTAATGAGGCCTACGGTATTGTCACGTCAGAGGTTTTGTTATACATACGTCTGGAATTCTTATTTATTGACTCCAAAACTCCCTCTCTACTCACTGATGCATATCTGCAGATGGAAACAAACTTCATATTTGTCAAATCACAAAGGGCTCGAGTTTTACTATTCTTCTGTTAAGACCCTTCTTCAGATGTACAGCGTGGGCAGGTGCAGTGGCGGTTGTCATTCCCGTTTTTCATACTCTATGTCTTGTGCCTAGAGAAATATTTTCATGGGGATCTGCTGCCTGGCTCGCATGTCAGCGTGTCTTCGATGTCCTGTCAACCGATGGGTACTTGATGGTTGTTAATTGGGAGGAGGTTAGAAAAAGATTCCCCATTCTACCGCAGAGTTCAAGCCGACCCTCACTGTGTTCAAGCTGTATTTCCATTTTTGCTTGCATTTCCTCAATGCAAGGTCGCTAGCTCCGCCTCTTTTGGAGATCTGTACAGTCTGGATGACAAACCAAAATATATCACTCGCCTTATGTTTAAGGCGAGCATAGTGTGCTACTAATGGTTTATTTGCAGTTTGGTTCCTGATACTCGATCTATGTTCACCAATCCATTGTTTTATTGGTCTCTTGGTCTTGCCAATGTACGATACATGACAGGGACATTGGATTCTGCACACAACCCATTGGGAAAGGCAGTTAGTGAACGTTTTTAAATGCCATTCACGTCCTTTGAGATGGGCATACAGAACAATGCCCACATTTAAAATGACCGACTAATGGTGGAAGTTCCCATAGTGTCTTTTGTACATCAACAGCCTTAGTTTCTTTTGGATAGGTGTGTACTAGACTGTCTTTCAGGTTTCTCTGCTTTTTAAAGGCAAACCTTGGTAGAGCTGAGTTAAAGTCTTCAGTCTTAATGATGTGCCAGTTTTTCAAAACAGTTTTACGTAGACCATGGCTTATTGGACTAAATCTACTAACACGTGTGATTTTTTCTACATTTGTTTTGCCTGTTGGATTGAGGCATATATCTCTGCTGGCGTTCTTGGCCCTTTTTTAGGCCACATTAATCTGCAATCTTTGAAGGGATACAAATGACATGATTAATACAATGCATGCAGATGGCGGAAAGCATTTACCAGCAATCATATTAGTTGTGAACACCGAGATAGGACTATAAAATGAGGCACAAACCTGTTTCCGTTCGAAAAAGCCACACTTTTTCACTGTGTATACGTTATATGTGTATATGTTCTAACACATATGTATATTACACGGCCACAGTATTGGCCGTGTAGTTATGGACAAGTTGCTGTTTCCATAGGAAGAGCACTTTTTGGGCGGCTTATAACTCTGCTCCCCCTGGACGAATCCACACCAAACTTTGAAAAAAAAGTATATGGGCCACTGTGAATTCTTTTGCAAAGTTTGGTACAGGGACTGAAAGCTATAGGGGGGTCCCAAAATGTCTTTTTTTTCCCATAGACTGAATGGGGGAAAACATTGCGCACACCTACAGCCCAAATTGCTGGACGGATTTTCACCAAATTTGCACCAGGAGCAGGAGCTTGGTCCCGAAAGCGTGTTTTTGTAAATTTGTTGCCAATCCGTCCAGTAGTTTTCTTTAATACAACCAAAAAGTATGTCTAAAAAAATGTGTGATATTTATGTCTGCTCCGCAGACACACTTCCCTGTTCGCTCCGCGGACAAGATAACGATTGGCTAAGGGGCTCGCGTCATGACCGCGGACACGCCACGTGTCCTCCGATTGGCTGGAGTGAGGCGTGATGTGCGTCAGATTGTTTGGATGCGCCTGACATCTTGGATCTGCCGACAGCGCGGTGTCGAAGAGAGGCAAAATGCTGTTTTGGGGAGTGTTTTGGTGTGTCAGAGTGCTTGGGGAGGTTTAGAGAGTAAGAGATGGGTGAAATACTGTATTTGTTTAAGCAGCAGGTGCTAATGATGTATTCGCCAGGCTCGCGCTGTCCGGGTTGTTTGTAACTACTGAAAATGAGGGCTCTCATAAGGATAGTATTTAGGTCCGTGCTGTGCGCAGGCAAGCTGAAACTGTTCTAAGGACACGCGTGATGTTAGCGAACATTAAAATTGAGTACACGCTGCAGTTAAAATTTTGGTTTCTATGGGTGTGGTTTGCAGTTCAATGGGAATAATAAGTCACCATGGGTGTGATATGCTGCGGTGGTTGTGGCCAGGGCGAAGAGTCTGGGGTGCATGGCAGCAGGCCGCAGGCCATAGACCATACACCCAAGACTCTAGGCCCTGGCCACAACCACCGCAGCATATCACAGCAATAGATACACCCGTAGTATCGAATATCGATCAGGTGGTTGTGGGGAGGGCCTAGAATCCTGGGTGCATGGCCAAAGGTCATGCACCCAAGAACAAAGAACAAAGTTATAAGCACTGAATTTATAAGCCACCATGGGTTTTATATAGTGCTGTGGTTGTGGGCAGGACATATAGTTTTGGGTGCATGGCCGCAGGCCGTACGCCGTAGGCCATACACCCAAGACTCTAGGCCGTGGCCACAACCACCGCAGCATATCACACCCATACATCACACCCATAGATTCAAATATCTATGAGGTGGTTGTGGGCAGGGCCTAGAGTCTTGGGTGCAAATTGAGTATATGCTGCAGTTAAAATGTTTCATTGTATGGGTGAGACAATGAGTTATGAGCCACCATGGTTTTGATATGCTGCAGTGGTTGTGGCCAGGGCCTAGAGTCTTGGGTGCATAGCCGTAGGCCGTAGGCCGTAGGCCATACCCAAGACTCTAGGCCCTGGCCACAACCACCGCAGCATATCACACCCATAGATACAGCCATAAAATTGAATACCATGGGTTTCATATACTGCGGTGGTTGTGGCCAGGACCTACAGTCTTGGGTACATGGCCGAAGGCCATGCACCCAAGAACAAAGTTATTAGCTGTGAAGTTATAAGCCAGCATGGGTTTTATGTGGTGGTTGTGGCCAGAATGTAGAGTCTTGGGTGCATGGCCAAAGGTCATGCACCCAAGACCGAAGTTATCAGCACTGAAGTTATAAGTCAGCATGGGTGTGATGTGGTCTGGTGGTTGTGTGCACGACCTAGAGTCTCAGGTGCATGGCCGGCGGCCATGCACCGAAGACCAAAGTTATAAGCAGTGAAGTTATAAGCCACCATGGGTTTGATATGCTGCAGTGGTTGTGGGTAGGACCTACAGTCTTGGTTGCATGGCCGCAGGCTGTAGGCCGTAGGTTATACATACAAGATTGTAGGCCCTGGCCACAGCCACTGCACCATATTACAGCCACAGATCCCACGTATAGGTTCGAATATGTATGAAATGTGTGAAATTATACTTACTGTCTCATTTGTTGAGATTCAATATAATTTTTACTTGACTTTAGTACTTGGAAGAAATATTCTTTTTCAATTACTGTGATAAAAGAAAAGAGCATGTTAGTGTTTGTATTTTATAAAGACGTATTACATTGTATAATAGACTTTTAGCTTTTTTTACCCTCCTATTTAGTTTACAAACCAGTGTACTGTGCATTTTGCTCAGCTTCTGTGTTTGTTTTTCAAATCATTGGGTCTGGGGGAAAAAATGCTTGTCGGATTAAAAAAAACCTTTCTTTGCTATGCTACAAACCATTTCTTTGTTTCCTTTGAGTGTTCACTTGTTGTTTCTGGTTAATGTTCTATATGTTGACTTGTTGCAGATTTTTAAAACAGTTAGATACCTGTTGGCGTATTCTAACTGTGTATTTCTTGTTACAATTCAGTTGTATTAATTTACCTGTGTGGTTGTTATACAATCTTGGCCAGTTAGATACCGGTTGGCGCATTCTAACTGTTTATAGTGTTTTAATTGAATTTTTGTTAATGTTGAAGTACACATTAGTTATTAAATTTTGGCTTTAAGAATATTAAATAAGCGTTTGTAAGATTTGCTGGTAATCTCTGCTTTAGAGTAATGCTACTATCATTACATTCGAACCAGCCACATTTGTTTTTAATGTATGCAGTGTAGTGACCTGTATTGGTTGTGGCTCCTGCGTGGTAGATTATACCTATTGCTGTGAAGGTTTTCTTACCAAGTGACACTTGACCGTGTGTGAATCCAGTCAGCTTGCAGTTGTTTTTGGTACCATCTGCATTGTAACGTAGAAGCATTAGTATTATGTAGTTACTAAGAGTTTGTATCAGTAAGGTGGAGCGATTATCTGAATTGCAGATAGTACATAATCTGCCATGGTTTGCATTTTGTACAAGTTGCTGAAATGGAATTGATTCACAATTAGGTATGGATACATACACAAATCGCTCATTAGAGATTTGTTCATGCGTCACATTGCTGCAGAGAGCGCACGTATGTTTCCACATGTATGAAATCTGGAAGATTTCATTTATAGGTATGTTTTTATTTTCCAGTACTTGTAGTAAGTACATTAGAAATTATTGTGGATCTTCTTGTGAATTTATAGTGAACCTCAGCATTCCAGCACAGTATTCCAATTCTTGTCTTATTCCGTGAACACTATACTTGTTGTCAGGATTGTTTGTTGTGTTTCTATGAATGACTAACATTTGCAAACACAATTGGTCTGTAGTGTGTAAGTAAATGTTGTTAACAATTGGTGGCAATTTAAATAGAATATTCATGAAATAGAACACCAGTTTCATTTGAAAATTTGAATGGACCAGATAGTTCTGTGTCCAAGTGATTTTTTCGGAGTTTGTGTTCCTTCTTTGACGAAGTACCTGATTTCCTTTCACTAATAGGTTCTTCTTTGGTTGTGGTAATTGATGAAGTATTAGCTTCTTTTACTCTCTTTGAAGGATTTGCAGTCAGATTCTGTTGCCTTTCTGTTTGAATTAGTTTTCTTTTACAACGTTTTCCTTTTTGTGGAACAGGATATGATTTCAGATGGGGGGTGTACAGTGAACGTAGTCTATTGTATTCCTTGTAAAATGCAAGGAATATCAGCGTTCACTTTACTTGCATCAAAGTTGATTAGAAATAGACCGTCAAGTGTACGTAAGCGTGATAATGCTATGTAGCTCATGCCTTCTTTAAAGACTGTGTTGCCAATATCTATCAATGCTTTGTCTAGGGTAAGACCTTGGGATTCATGAACGGTGACTACATATGCAAGAGTTAGAGAAAATTGTTCTCTATGCACATACATGTCTTTGAAGAGAAGGAATTGAGCTGTTGAGCGCCCTATCCTTTTTACTTCTGCAAGTTTGTCAAAGAGAATATTGACAAACTGAATGTTGTTGTCACGTGGGTATGTTTGAAAGCCAACAACTGTACCCAGTGCCCCATTAACTAGTCCTTGCTCCACGTCAAGGTTACGTTTCAGCATTACTCTACAATTTAAGGATAATTTTAATACTTTTTCCAACCCAGCTGTGTTGGAGATTGAATTTTCTATGGTAATTAGTCTTGTTGTGGCTTGCTGACACATGGGTAGTGTCATACCATGTACGTCCAGTTTGTCTGTGGAGCATATTTCAATTATTGGTTGCATTTCTTTTTTTAACATGTTTTATTGAATTTGGAACAGCTTGCAAGAGTTGGCATTAAGGCCATACAATTGCCATTTTTGTGCGCTAATTGTTCCATAACATCAGTAGCACATGCGTTATCGCCATAAAGCGCATGGATGTGCCTGGTTTCCAATACTGCTTGTGCTTCTTGAGATAGTACACCAATTCTAATACTTTTTAAAATGTTGCCATAAGTGAGGTCTGCAGATTTATGCATGTTTTCTGTTAATTCTCTGTATTGGAAATGTTGCCAAAGGTTGACATTTCCTATGCTGCCAACAGTTTTATGGCACAGTTTGTGTGCTAAGGTTTTAAAAATAGGTTCACCTTTCACTGGTGTCAAT
Source organism: Ambystoma mexicanum (assembly GCF_040938575.1). NCBI lineage: Eukaryota > Metazoa > Chordata > Amphibia > Caudata > Ambystomatidae > Ambystoma > Ambystoma mexicanum. The sequence continues at coordinate 138,941,775 of NC_090930.1, forward strand.
TGTAGAAGATCTCCCAAAACGATAATGTGTTTTCCTGCAAAAAGTCCTTCGTACTTTGTTTTTCTTTCAATCTGAGGTGTATCAAAGCCAACATTCGGTTGGAGACCATGCTCACTTCATCTATTAGTAGCATTTTCATTTGTTTTAATACTCTGCATAGTTCCATTGCAGCTTTTCGTAGAAAGTTTGTAATAGTCTATTTTGTTTTGGTGTTCTACTGGAAGGAGTAGTAATCGGTGTAACGTGACACGGCCTATGTTGTAGGCAGCTAAACCTGTGGGGGCAGTTACAACAGCTGACAGTTTGTTGTTTGTCAATTGTTGAAGGAACTTGCTGATGATTTTGATTAAGAATGTTTTGCCTGACCCAGCTTCACCACTGACGTACAGCAGTATAGGTTTGTAATTTTGGCAGGTACAGTCTTGATTTTTGTGTTGTACACCATGTGCAATTTCTTTTGTTACTTCTTCAAAAATGGTGCTCTGGTCTTTGTTAAGTTTTGATTGTAGTACAGTTAAGTCTTTTGTATCTTCTTCATAGTGACACATGGGGCCTCATTACGACCCTGTTACAGAAGGTTGACTACTGTCCGAAGTGTCCTCATCTAGTTGGGCCTGGAGTTCCTCTTCATGTTGTTGTTCCTTGTGCAACATTGTTTTGTACTGCATAAAGTTCACATCAATGATAGTGCTTTCATTTGCTTTGAAAGCACCTTCATAGCAGTCATAGTTATCTAGCATGTCTTCTTCTTTTCTCTGTGGTTTAAAAAGTTGGAGCAGGGACATGCAACGTAGTTCTTTCTGTTGAGGAGTTTTTAATGACAATTTGACATGATTAATTAAGCTTCATTTGGTAAGTTTCACTAAAATGCCTTCACAATCTGTCACTCTATATCTACCTTTGCTTTCATCAGGTTTTATATTATTTTTGTATGCAAAGTTTTGTGCTATGTGGTATAGGCACATGGTTTCCAAAGTGGTACTCCTGTTCGGGTGGTATGTGTGTATAAATTGTTTTCCAAAATGTCTTGGCTGTTGGGATCATTTTTGGCTATTGTTTCTATGCCCTCATATGATTTGAGAATTCTTTTTCTAGATTTAGCAGGACCAAGACTTAGCCATACTATATTTTCTGATTATCCATACAAAGCAGTACCGGTTAAACGATCTGCAGCTTCATAGGGGCCACATTCTCTATGAGAGAGCATTTTTATGCCTACGCTGTACAATTTCTGAGAGTGTTTTGTCTGATGATAGGTCATTTCAGAGGTCTTGCAGCTCTGTTTTTTCTACTTTTGTTAAGTAGGCTGTAACATATCGTACAACTGCAGTGGAATTGTCTGCAATGTACTGCACATCTATGTTTGCATTCCATACGAGGGCAATGATTGCATTGTAATCATTGATATATTTTGATTCTTCTGTTCTTTTTATGTAATACATGTTCTTAGGTGATTTACCTTTAACACTATGTCGAACTAAAGACATGAAGTTGTTCACTTCACCTGTTTCTGTAACTGGTCTAGGGAAACCAAAGCAGCATTTGGTGTAGTATTTCCCTTTGTTTTTGTATTTGTGATGACAATATTTGCCACATTTGTGTCTTTGAAATTGTACAATTTGTCCATGATGGTCACTATGTGTCGTTTGTGAAGGGATTTCACAAGTGACATATTTTTGGATGAACTGCATCTTTTTCTTGCACTTTTTGTATTAATTGCCTAGCTTACATATTTTGAAAGTGGGTTCCAAATTTCAATATGTGTGCAACTCCGTAACATAGGGTTGCTAGTTCACTTTCAAAGAGTAGGTGGAATATGTATTCCACATTTTGTCTAAATCTGGGATCTTCAGAATACATTCGTAATGAGCGATCTTCTAATGCTTTTATCTGAGTGGGTCTATCATCATATCTTCCTCCTTTGCCAGTAGGAAATAGTAGTGGAAAAGCAAGTGCTTCTATACTTTTTTTTCCCATATGCTCATTGGTGAACCTTTGGTTTGTCGCATTTGGTACGTTTCTAGTGCATCATCTATGCTCTCATCAGAGTGCAATGGATGATTTGTATAATGGTCCAAAAGAGTGGATACTGCAGCAGGATCCAGAAGTTCAAATTGACCAGTTTCTGATGATTCTTGAATTATTTCAGTTGTTTCCCTCAAGCTTTCTTCAATATTTATTTCTTTGTAGTATTCATTATTGCCTTTCAGATATTGCAAGGCTTGTCTAACTTTATTTAAGTCCACGAGCTGTTGCCAAATCTTTTTGTCTTTTGTTGGTACATCATTTACTAAGACAATTAAAGAATGCTCTATTGGACGTTGCACTCCTAGAGTGTACACATTTTCTCTCAGATCTAATGGCAAATAAACTACTTTGCCACAAATGCCTTTCACCAATTCAGAGGGAGGTAATTTTGCTGTTTTTGGTTCAAGGAGTATTATTGCTTGAAATGGGTGTACTGTTTGAATTATGATGGTCTCATACAAATTGAGTTGTTGCAGGGGTTTTGGTAGTGGGAATAATTCTAAGTTATTTGTGATAGCACGTGAAGGAGTTTGGTTGTTGTCAAGTTTTGTAGTGCAGTAACTGCAACACATTACGGGTTCACTTATTTCGTATTTGTTTTCTGCTAAAAGGCAGAGAGCTCATTCAAACCATTTGGAACCTTCATTGTCTTCTATTTTGTATGTTACATCACACACACATATGGTTTGGTACTTCAGCGGATGTACTTTTAAATTTTAGTATTTCTTTTTTGTATGTGTGTAATAGAAGGTTGCCATGTGCAGAATTGTTGCTAGTCTGTTCTAAAGCTGTTGCATTTTGTAAGTGGCTTTCACTTCCAAAATATTTTCTCTGGGTACGGTCGATTTCTTCTTGTAGGTATTTGGGTGTACCTTGCAGAAGAGTGTTATTTAAATTGGCTAGTTCGAAAGCTGGACTTTTAGCATAGTACAGTTTATACACTAGATTTCTTACATTTGAATGATGTGTTGATATCATTTTGATATCATAGAAGGTGCTTTTGCAAATAGGTCCTGAAATGCAGGCTAATGAATGTTCTTGTAGTCCTGTGTATTTGTGCACAGGACTGGTATCTATATTTTGCAGCACTTTCATTTTGATTTTGTCTTTACCTTTCACATACTGATTGAGAAACTGGCGTAAAAATTTGAAAGATTTGTTGGGAATGTTACACATTGACGTGCACGGCCATTTGTATACTGGACTTTCTGGTTCAGTCAAATGGAGAGATAATTCTGAGTTTTCTGGGGATACTTTTGTAAGCAGGGTTTCTTTTTCCATGATGGTATTATTGATTTTTTCATATCCTCGTCCACTGCTATGAATGGCAATTGTGTTTTTTTGATTTTGTTTGTATGCTTCTTCATTAAAATATGGTTCTGTGGTCGTCGTGTGACTCCATTCACCTCTACAAATATTTAAGAAGTTATTTTTGTTGACATTCCGTTTTTTGAGAAGTTTCTTTTGTAATTTAGTACTTAGTTTTGTTAGTGGTTTCATCCTGTTTAAAACTAAAATAAATAACTTCCTTATGAGAAGGATTGCACTGTCTACGAGAGCTTCTAGAATTAATTTTCTACGGTAGGTTTTAAGGATTGTGGATGATTTCCCTCCTCTTCTTATTAGATTCTGAAGGACTCTGTGGCGGAACATTTTTGCTAAAATACTTGTTTTACTATGGTTTCTTGCTAGTATATGAGGATTTATAGGAGCAGTGTTAGCAGTAGTGGTAGCCAAATTCTTGTTAAGCATGTTCTGTTTCTTGCCACATTTTGATAGAGGAGGCCAAGTTTCTGTAGTTGAAGATTCTTTTGTTTCGCTAAATGGCTGCATTAGCTGTTTTGTTTCAACGTTTTGTACAAACACTGGTAGAGATGGATGCTTACTTTGGACACTTTTATTTTCATTTGCTATATTTCTGCGTTCCTTTCTACGGACTTGCTTTTTGGTAGGTATTCTTTGGGGTCTGTTAAAAAAAAAAGAAGGTATGGGTTGGTCTGTTTTACAATGTATGTCTGCTGTGTTCATGCGTGTATGAGTTTGATGGGGAAGATGTTTGTGGTGGTGTGTGAATGTGCATTGGGCAGTTACAATGAGTTGGGAAGGCTATTTTTCTGTTTGTATGTTACTACACTGTGCTTCAGATGAGAGTAGAAAGTGAGCTAGTGGTGAGGAGAAGCATTAATAGTAAAGGTAATGGTATAAAATTAAAACAGGTATTTGTTTTGTAGTACTAACATTCTAAGGCTTGTGTATGTTATTTGTGTTAAAAAAAAACAGGGATTTGTGTGCCATTCTGCTTGTGGGCACAATGGTTCAGAAATCAATGTTTTTTTTTGGTGCGCAAATTACATGAATGGCCCACACAGTCTCTTTGAGGAACAGTAAGACTATAAAGGTAGTATTGTACTTACTTTTTTGTGGAATGAGCAGGTTTCTTTGGATATGTTGTTTGTAGTGTAGATGCTGTTGATTTTCAGGAGAGTAGTTTCACTGCAATTGTAAAAGGAAGAAGTTAGTAATGTTGTGTGTTTATAGCAGTGATGTTAATGTACACGTTTATTTGTATCCTTTCGTGGCAGTATTCCCTTTTCATTTATCAACACAGTGTATGCGTGCATTTCATTTGACTATGTGCAGACTTTATATGTTATTTGCGGTATGTTAGTTCAACCTGCTTCACAAATGAATACAATTTTAAGTTCATGAAATTTCCTTATTTTTTTGCAGCTGTGTTGTAGATAGCAGAGAGGTTTGGAAGTGATAGGTCATTATAGTAGATGGGAAAAATGTGAATACTTTCACATTATAAGTAGGCATGTGAAAAATCGGGAGCACCTGAGAGGGAGATGTCACCACAGCAATCGGGAACGTTTATTTTTCTCAAACGATCGCATTGGGAGTAGCAGTAATTTAGACGGAAGACACGAAAAAATTGTGACTTTTTTAATGGAAAATCGAGTTTCGTGCGTAAATCGGGAGGGTTGGTACATATGTATAGGTTATGCGGGAGATAGTAAGAAGCAGTGCAATTTTTCAATGAAAAATCGGGAGTCTCGCGTTTAAAGCAGGAGCGTTCATATGTATGTTTTGGCTATGCAGATTTAGTGGCATTCATTTGTTTATATGGAATCATAAGTGTCGTACATGTTCTCTGAATAAAATATGCATACCTGTACTTTGTAATCATGCATGTGGGTATGCATGGAGCTTTAAGTAGAAATCCTCGAGACTTGCACAGTAGTTTTTGCAGTAGGTTCTTTGCACTGATATGAGACTTGTATTCAGAGTGATCAACAGTACATTTGAAGTGTGGAACTCTTATGATGGAGTTAGATGTAGAGGTCTTGGATGTGATTGGCGGATGGTTGTGTGACTGCTTAGCTGTGTCCAATAAGGGAATGGATTTGTGAGTGAAGTGGAAAGGGTAGAAGGACTGGCTAAGAGTTACGTGCCGCGCAGACACCGCGCCTGTCCGAGGGTAGGGCATGCCACATACAGGGTTTTACAACAAATCCGGCATGGAAATGGGACTGTAGGGATCAGCCAATCAGATGTTGACATTGTTGATTTCTGTAGAAAGAGAGTGTGTCTAGTGAAGGTGGCAGAGGTGGAGACAGTGAGGGTGTTGGTGCTCGGAGATATTTTTGTCCATGGTTTACAGCACTATTCTCAATGTAGGCATATGGCAAACAATTTCGATGTAAGAGGAGTGGAAGTGGTGTGGAGCACTGGGACTGACTGTAATGTAGAGGCAATTCTCCAAGTTTGCAGAGATAGGCGTAGGATGAACAGTCCCCTTGTGGTAGTTTTGCACTATGGTGCTTTCCATTTGGGCTACGCGAGTTCACCTACTTTGTTGGGAGATTTGGAACAGTTGGTTCAAGCAGTCATCAACATCTTTCCAACTGTGAAAGTAATTTTGTCTGGATTACTTCATAGAGCAAAATGGGACAATAGTTCTGTTTTTTGTCATGATCAAAGTATTGGTAGGCGTGCAATCAATCGTGGCATGCATGCTTTCATGTTAAGAGCTGGTAAAAACCCCCCAAAAAATGCAAAATAACAGGTGTCTGTCAGGCATCTGCAAAAAAACAAAAAAACGGATCTTTTCAGAGCCCACCTTAAATTGGAATTGGGGAACACTATTTAAATGTACCGTCGTCATGCTTAGATCCTCTACATGTCAGCGGAAATGGCGGTAGTCTGCAGGTAGCGCGTATTACATACGGGGATTCTGGGATGGGGAGGCATGCCAATGAGAATGAGCGAAGCTAGGGATTGGATTCAACAAAGGTAGCAGGCGCCCCTCTCTTGGAAGAGCAAGGCATGATAACCTGTTGTGGTTTTTAAGCACATTGAGAGTTCGCAGCCATCTGCTTTTTGCTCACTGTACCTTTCACAGATGGGAAATATCCATTTGCATATCAGTCTTTGTCCCACCCACATGGGCAGTCCAGCACCGAAATGCTATGGCAATTCCTCTCTGAACAAGAGTACCAACAGCAACCCAATACACGTGTTTCAGCCTTGTTGGGCATCATCAGTGAGGTGAAGCTGAGCCTCTCTAAGCACAGTGAGCAGGGAGTCCACGTCTGGTTGCCCCCAAGCTAGGGATTGGTCAGTAAAGTTCAGTGGGTGTGTTGTGAATGGAGAGATTTAACGAGAACGTCTTTTTTCCTGAGAGGAGAACAGACAGCTATGGCCATGTGTGCTCAAAAACAGATTATCTGGATTTTGGGAGACTCATGGATACATTGGTTGAAGGTGCATGCAGAACGTTGCAGTATATCTGCAGATCTTGGATTCCCTGATTTTGACGTGCACTGGCATGGAGTGCGTGGAATGAAGTGGCTGGACTTGGTACCTCTCTGTGCTACTTTACAGACAGAGCGGCATCCTGATATAATTATAATTAATTGTGGAGGAAACAGTTTAGGGCATGTGTCTGGAATCTCTTTGCAATTTGCAATTAAGGAAGGACTTGAGAAGGTCATGGACATGTTTCCAAATTACCAAATACATTTTTCTCATATTGCACAAAGACAAATGTGGCTCCGTTTTTTATTTGGTCCACAAATGGAGAAAGCGAGGCGCAATGTCAATAAGGCTGTTTGTGCCTTTCTAAGAGATGTTGGCATGTCCTCTTTCCACAATAAAAATATTATGTTTCGTAGCACATTCATTTTTCGCAGAGATGGAGTCCATCTTACATATGCTGGCAATCAGATTTTTCTTCTAAATGTACAAAATGCATTGTGACCTTTTTTGGAATTATAGTCACCTATTTTGCATTACATGTTGACGAATCTAAGTTTTTCAAACACACAAAACACCACCAAAAGGCTCTTTTCAGAGCCACCACTTACTCCCAGAGAAAAGTGCATTGGTTTTGCTACGGTTGCACTCCAAAATTTTGTCTGTCCTAGGACTGTCCGCTGAATTTTTGCAAAATGCGCAGGGGCCTACACCGTTTACTTGATTTTTAAACTGAGAAAGGTGGCTCTGAAAAGAGCCTTTTTAAAAAAAATGTTTGTTGTTTTATATTTTTGGGGATTTTTTACACACGACACACTAGGAGAGGAGGGGAAAGGAGGGTAAGAAAGGGACACCAACCACGGGGATAAGAAAGGGCAGGTGGAGAGAGAAAGATGTAGGGTGGGCCTTATTTAGGTAGACCGTAGTCTCGAAAGCACTTCGAAGACTCTCCCCCCTGCAGAGTACTGCATCGCAGTACATACACAATATTGTGACCCTCGAAAAGTAAGGGTCAACAGCATCGTGAATGGCCTGTGAAGCAGCTGGAGAGATGCGCTCTCCCACAGGAGTGTCTCTTGTGGTGAGAGGATCGGAAACGGAGGATGCTGCGGAGGAACTCAACCTACTAGGTACTTTACATGTTACAACCTTGCGAATGTTCAGGTGACGCTTCATGGTCGTACCAAAGCTGTACGCACCAGGTCTCCCACGACTCAGCACCAACTTGCACTGTTTACAGGTGACCTGGTTCGCACGTGCTTTTGGTACGTTACCATAAACGGTAAACAACCGCCACACCCACGACTCCCGGTGAGTGCTGGTAGTAGGGAGTTCCTCCAACTCATTCTCTTCATCCTCTTCTTCCTCGCTCTCTATATCCTCATGCGTATTCCCGTCTGTAGGCCGTTGGGGAGGTGGTGGTGGTGGAGGGTTTGGGGGTGGTACTGAGGCTGATGTAGCAACAGCAGCCATGGATGCCATCAGGGTTGGTGAGGTAATCTCCGCTAGAGCACCAAAGGCAGCAAAACTCAATCTGCAATTGCCAGAAGTACAATGAAGATGAGCTTGGGGTGTGGCCTTTTATAGAGGTGGGGGGGTGCGCCTTGTGACCATATCGATCACTCAAAAGCCTTCAAAAAGTTCCAAACAATATGTGGAAAGCTAGGGCCATTGTATGGGACATGTGAAATGGTGATTTTTTATTGCGACATAATTTGGCTTGTCTGCATAAGTTCTTTTGAAATGTTGGGGAAGCGGACAAAGTGCGCAAATTAGGCTACACGCTCAGAGTGGGTGCGGTCACATGATGACATCGTGAACACATCCGTGAAGGAAATGGGTGCCTGCAGGACACCAAATGCACAGGAATGGTCGTGTGCATGTGCGCGGGTGTTCTACGGACCGTGTTCGGGTCCTGAAACTAATTAAAAGTGCGACACAAGTGAGATGGACAGTTACGGGCAGGCACGATGTTCGCAGGATTTAAGGGTGTGGTGCGAATGTGCGTAGATGTTCTGCTGACTGTACGGCTAGGTATAGTATCCTTAGGAAGTTTCATCCGGGCTCGTAAAAAGGTGTTCCTTAGGCTTCTGTCAGGTTATTTCTTTATAAAAGCCTGGGTTTTGTTCAGTTCCCTTGCCTGTGGAGGGAGATGAGCAGTATGTTTATACTTTGCTGCTGTATCCAGCCTAAGGATCCAATCAGATTCATCCAGTTTCTTTTTCACTTTGTTTGGATTTTGAATCAGTTTGTCCGTAGAACTTTTAATAGCAAGCAATTTTTCTTTACGATCTTGGTCCCACTGTACCAGCTTTTTGCAGTGACTGTTTTTTAGTTCCATGTTTATCAAGTATCATGGGGCAGTTAGGGTGCATGATCTTTCTGTATAGCATCATGCTGTTTCATTGAACAATCGCCTGAAGGAATGAAACGTTGAGTCCCTTCTGATCAGTACCATCGAAGTTGATTTTGTCATGTTCAAGACCGATCTCCAAAAAAAAACTTTCAAGTGTCGTCCAGATGGTTATAGGTATATTTGGTATAGCATCTGCTCCGTAAATTATGGCTGGTATAACTTTGACCCTGTATAAATTGATAATTGGTTGGAGCGAAAATCGGCCATACTTCTTGTCGACTACTTAGGCTTGTGATGTCACGTTTTTTTATTTTCGCATGGAGAATACGCTGCATCGAGCAGTTGGTTTTAGAGCTGTCCAACGTAACTCCAAGGTATTTGAAGTCTTTTACTTTTTCAATTTCACAGCCTTCCAAATACCACTTCAGTTTTTCTCATTTCCTGGTTCGGTTTTCAAAAGACATGATTTTGGTCTTTGATTTCTTTATTTCCAGGTCATTGGAACGGATGTATGTTGCTAAGTTGCCCAGCTGCCGTTACAGTCCAATGGCTGTTTGATCAAGCCGAATCATGTCATCACTGTACAGAAGACGGGATACATTTTCTTTGCCTATAGTCATTGGAAATGATCTTACCAGGGCTGCAACGTTTTTGTAGTTGCCGAGATAGGCCAAGAGGAGGGCTGGAGCAAGGGGGTATCCTTGTTTTACCCCACGACTTGTTGGAATTTCAGCTGAAAGCAGCCCCTGTCAGTTTAGGCGAACTTGCATTCTGGTGTTGGTGTGCAAGGACTTAATCGGGCCAAGGATTTCATTTGGCAGTTCCAAAATGTTAGTTTCTGCCATAGTATGACTATGTTAACTTGATCAAAGGCTTGAATGAAGTCTATAAATGCGAGAAAAACTTGGGGTCCCCCTGCCATGATCTTACTCTTCAGTACATTCAGTAACATGATGTTTGCGCTTGTTCCCGTGCTTTTCTTAAATCCGGACTGAAAAGGATCTACACACGGGGTCTGGGTGGCCCAGGTTTGAAATGTGCTCAATAGTAGTGATCCTTAAACCTTCCTGATGACATCCAGTAAGGCGATTGGATGAAAATTGGCAGGGTTGTCCTTACTGCCCTTTTTGAATATCGGAACTATTGTTGATAGTGACCAGAATATGGGTGTTTTTCTTGCTTCCATGCATCTTTAAAGACAAGGCTAATGAACGTGGTCCATTCCTCCAGCAAGTTCTTTAGATCGATATTGGTGAGCCCGTCCGGGCCTGGTGCTCTGGAGTTTTTTAGCTTAAATATAATTTCTCTGATTGTCTCTTTGTCTTGAAGGTCGACCCATGGGATGTTAATCTCTTCCTGAGACACCGTTCTAGTTGGTGCCAGAGATAGAAAGAGACGTGTGTAGAACATCACCCAAGTATCTTCAGAAATAATGTTTGTTAGTGTGTCTTTTGTTGATCTTCCCGTGGATCTGATAAGTGACCAGAATTCACGCGGGTTGTGGCCACGCGCCTATTTTAACATTTCTTCAGAGTCACGTTGGTATAATACTAAACGATGTTTTTTTAGCCAGGACTTATACTTTTTTGATGCTTCCAGAGCAGCATTTCTATTTACCTCGCTGTTATATTGCGTTGCTAATCTTTTCACCTTGCGTAACTCGCTTCTTTTGGACACAAGGGCTAATTTATATTTAGGCTTGTTTTGTGTCGATGTCAGCCTTTTTTGTTGTTTTTTGATGGCTTCATCCTGAAAGTCATGAGCAGTGGCCAATATTCAAAATGTTGCTTTTCAAGCTGGCTATACCCACATCTTTATTTCCCTTGTAGGTTTGTTTTAGCTGTAGAATGTTCCTGGCACTCAGCTTAAGGCGATTTCCTTGGATATTAGATTCCAATTCTACGGGAAAATATTGCTTTTTTTGACTGGTTAAAGACCATGTGATGGCCAACAAATTGTGGTCACTTGATGTTGTTTTTATGACTTTGGCAGATGTTAACTCGGGGATCAACGAAGGAGACATAAAGATGTAGTCAATTATAGCAAATGAAGTTCCTTTTTCCCAAGTTGGGGTTTTGATTGCCTGGTTTAATACAATCGCTGTGTCAAATAGGTTTCTAGAACCCATTAGTTTCAACCAGGCCTTTCCCCGTCCCTCTGCTAATTGCCTGTGACCTACATGTTGCTTCATTTGGTCTAACTTTCTGCACACTGCATTGATGTCTCCGCAAATCAGGAGGTGGGCACTTTGGTATTTCAGCTGTGAGCTGCCTATTTCAGTCTCCATCATCTTTAAGAAGGCTTCAGTCGAGGTTTCTTGGGGATTCCAGTATATATTCTTGATGATAACTAATGTAGTAAGTTTGTCTCCCGTTTTCTGGTCAAAGTGATTCCAAGATGTCAGCACTGCCAGAAGTGATAAATTATTTTTCAAGACTCTTTCTAACTGCATTCCGCTAGCCAAGCGAAGTGCAGTCAGTAGGCCAGAGGATGGTAATGCTTTCTCTCCCTTTCAGGCTGGTGAGATAACCAAGTCAAATCCATCAAGACTTGGCTTTTCAACCTGTCCGGTGTCTTGGAAACAGAGTATGTCAAATGAGCCAAAGTTGATGTCGCCCGGGACCCTCAGATGATTAAAGCCCCGGGTATTCCAGGACCCTAGCTTTAAGGTCATAGAGAGCAGTATTTGATCTTGATTACTTGAGCTGGCGGGTTGCTACTTCCTAAACCGATCTTATAAAGCTTTGGGGATCCATCCCCAGAGTTATTCGCTTGTGGCTGGTTTCACTATTTCCTCTAGAGATTTGATTTGTACAGTAATGTCTTGTGTTATTGTTATGTTATGTTATGTTATGTTGTGTTATGTTATGTTATGTTAAAGGTACTTTTATAGCGCACCATCACCAACGGAATTGGTCCCCAGGCACTCTGGCGGATCTGTAAATGAGAAGGTGGGCTGGGTTAGTAAGGTGAAGAGGGAGTAGGATAGTGCGAGGAGTGGTATACTGTTGCAGCTTCAACTCGGTATACACCGGGTGCTGAGCTTTGGTGCGAGTGTTGGATCGGTGTCAGTCCATGTGTGCTGTTGGTGCGGCTTATGTGTTGTTGCGGTGTGGTAAAGTGCGTGCAGCTTGTTGTGTGAGAGATGGTTGTGTGAGTTTTTTGAGTGAGATAAGTATGCAGTGATTTTGAGCTTATATTGATTGGTGGGTTATATGACATTTAACATGCTAACATTCACGTTCTGTCCAAGTGTGGCCTTCGCCAACCCTCACAATCCCATCTAGATGCGGTACAGGCTAATGTTCACAATTCCATCTTATTTTGGGACACACTAGCATTCTCAGTTCCTTTAAGTGTTGCGTTTGGTAATTTTCTTAATTCCATCTAAGTATGGCATCTACGTATGGCACATAATAACATCGACAATTCCATCTGAGTGTGTCAATGGCTAGCCTTCATAATTCCGTCTAAGTGTATGTGTTTGCATGTGAATCCATGCTAGACCCATGCTGGAGAAAAACAGTTACAGGTAAGTAACTTGTACCATCTCCAGCAAGGGGTCTGGCATGGATTCAAATGCTCATGAATAAATAATTCATAGCAGTACAAACACACAACCACGGGCGGTGGCAAGGCTGAACAGAAGCAAATACTCTTACCTCTTCACCAGGCTCACCTTCAAGTGAACAGGTTGCGTAGCACTGTTTGGCCGTCTCTGGACTCCTCTCTGGAATCCGTCAACGCTGGAGAACTTTGTGAAGGTGTGCAGAAACCTCCACGTAGCTCTCCTGTAGATGCCCAACAGGGGCACACCAGACAGGAACGCCATTGTTGCAGCAATCGCTTTGGTAGAATGGGCTCTTGGACGGCGAGGCAGCGGTCGGTTTGCCAACTGGTGACAATGAGCGATGCAGCCTGAGAGCCACCTAGAGATGGAAGCCTTGGACAAGGCCTTACCATGGTTCACAGGACCAAAGTTCACAAAAAGCTGAGAAGTCTCCAACATTTGAACCACATCCAACAAGTGCCTTATTGTCCTTTTTATTTTTGACAGAGGGGCACTTGGACATCTGTCTGTCTCAAACCAGTTTATGACAGTTGACAAGCTATTTGTTTTGATGTTCGGGCTAGGTTTCATTGGGAGGCCCAAGATTCCTTTCTTTAAATCTCTTTTCATTTCGCCTTTGGTGTTTGTGCTTCTTTTGTTTCTAGAGACCCCCTTACCTCGGGCTTTCTTCTTAGTCCACGTTGATCTGGGCTTTCTGTGTGCAAGACGGTATGATTTTCATTTCTTTTGGTAAGTTTCGAAGCTCTGCATGTCGAGGATTCAGAGGTTACTGTTATCTCTGACAGTTCGTAACCTTGCCTTCAAAGTTTTTCTGATGAGTCCCTTAACATTCTTTCTACCATTTGTGAAGCTGTATATAGGTAGGTGATTGCCTTCTTCCCTTAATGGGCGAGCTCTACAATTTTTAGGTCTTCAGACTTTAATGTGCTCGAAGTTGGAACTCCTTGTAATAGCTTCAGGACCGTTCGTCTATTCAGAACGATGTATTCTCTGTTTCCCATTTGTTGTCTCAACTTGAAGGTTGGTCTAGGTTTCCCTCCATTTTTAACTTCGAACTCCGATTTAGCCCCTGTGTCACTTAGATCACACTCTAGTCTCTGTGAATGATGCACGGCTCTGGTTTGGGAAGGGGCTTGTGGTTACTACAGGACCGTGCAACCCTTTAGTTGAAACCTTGGTTATTTGATCTAACTCCCTTTGTCGGGCTGCGATGCCTGGATGAATCTGTCGCCCATCATCGATAATGATTTACATTTTCTTTGACTTTCTTATTGTGGTCTAGTGGCAACGCCGCCCTAAGGGCCTGGTTTGTGCTGGTTATTCATTTGTTATGGAGATCCTCCAATGTGAGGAAGTTAGTGCCTTTCCCTTGGTCCAGGGATCGTGAAGTCGGCAGGGTTTGTACATTCAAAGTTGGAAAATGAAATGGAAGTGTTTGTTCCAAAGAAAAAACCTCCTCCACGTCTGTAAGATGCTGACTAATATTCATAAAATCTTTCACCTCCAGAAACTGTTCCACTGTTTTTGGTGATGTGGGGTAGTTAGATGGATTTTTTGAATGGTGGTTTGTCGAGATGGGGTAGTCACCTCTCTCACTTCAGGTAGCTGATTTGGAGATCTCGATCTTGGCGCAGATAATAGGTTTTGTGTTTCCGATGCGCCGTCTGTCACCACCCGGATCTCCTCCACAGGGTTGAGACGAAAAACAAGTTGTTTTTTTGTTTGATCTTCTCTTAGTTTCGGCTTTGTTTGCTCAAAAATGCCAAAGTCTTCATTGAAAAATTAATTGGGAGGTTTTTCAGTCATTTGGTGATTTTCCAGATCTTCCACGACGATGATCTCGTCCTCTAAGTGAAAACAGTTATTTCGTAATTTTCTTTCTTTGTTCAAAGCCGATGCACTCTTTTCTTCTTGTTTTTTCCATGCTTGGAGTGATTTTGACGTGCCCTTACCCCTATTTAGGTCGTGGCTCAAAAGGGCAAGTATTTGCAACTCATCTAATTGATGGTTGCTGCTATCCCTTTCGTTTGTTTCTGTGGTCACGTTTGGCATCTCGGTACTCCTCTCTTTTGCTCTTGGTACTGAGGCCAGTGGTGCCAAGGCCAAGTTTATGTTTTGTGGAGGGGAGATGCTGGCCGGTTCCATACTGGTTTGGGCATTGTGCTTACGTTCCATTGCATTAATATAACTTTCTAAATATATCAATTTTGAGTGCATCATTGCAAAGAGTGAAGTATGATCTTTCAGCGTGTCGTTGATTGACTCATATAGTTTACAGAAAGGCTCCAGTGCTATGGTGACTGCCGACATTACTGACAGAATGTCTGTTTTTTTTAAGGTGTATCTTTAGAAGTGCTTTGATAGAAGTCACTCTGTCTTCTGTTTCTAAGTGGCGAAGGAGGTAATGATGGCAATGAGGCCCTTCGTGATGCCAGTCTTCTTTGCAGAGTTCTCTCTGGTATTTTAGTCAGGTCAGATATTTCAGGAGGAGTTCGTTTGTTTCTTTTTGGGGAAGCAATTTGATCTTCTTTCATCATCACTTTATTTTTTCCAGTTTGAGTAAGTGGCTGATCATTTTTATTGTTTACCTCTTGGACCTCTTCTAGGCCTTGCTGATACAATGGTTTGGCCGTTAGAGGATTTTTGATTGTTATTTCTGGACTTAACTGAAAGTCTGTCAGCCGAGCGGTTTCAGCTGTGTCATCTGAGATCGCAGCGTAGAGCTGTGGTGTTTTGCTTTGCAGCGTTTGCGCCTTCTTTTACTTTGTAAGGCATTGTTCGGTGAGTCGTCGAAGTCTACCATGGGGGCCTTGTTCACTTGCTGAGCATTAAACGTGGCTGTCCTGGGGACTACTTTCATCAAAGGTAGTTGCTGAAACCAAAGGCTTTCCAAAGTGCCATCTAGCTTTTGGTGAGAGTCCAGACATGGCGAACCTCACACTGCCATCCATTTTGCACAGTTTTGTTGAGGTTTGTGCATCTTGAACTGCCTCCAGCATTTCAGCCCCAGAGACTTCTCCAATCCTGTTGAATTTGCACTTGCATTGTTTTTTTTTGTTTTAAACTCTTTTTTATTAGTGGTCACAAAAAGGCAATTAGCACCACAGCACATCTGTACAACTGCTACAACAAAAGTAAATTATTCAGTACATTTCACAGAGCAATATCATGGTGACAAGTCATCATGAGTAATCATATTGCACAGGTAGACTCTAAACGGGCCCCAACTATCCGTAGGTCTGCATGCCGAAGGTTGGGTGAAAACAAACTGTTCCTCTGATTCGTTCATGGTGGGCGGAAGGGAACTTTTCCAATTCTGTAAAATACATTTTTTGGCAATAGCGCATGAAATATTAAATAACCTTCTAATTTCTTCTGAGTGCTTGCCCATGTCCCCAAAACAGGTACTTCTGGGGGGTCAAATCGGGGGTACATGAGTAATTTCTTCCAGCAGTTCAGCCACCACCCTCCAGAACCCCCTCAATCCAGGACAGTCCCAGTACATGTGAAAGGAACCGGCATGAGGAGCATTACATTTAGGACAGGCATCAGAGGTATTTGGTGCAAACCTTGCGATTCTGGCCGGTGTATAATGCAGCCTGTTCAGAATTTTAAATTGGATCAACCTCAGGCCAGAGTTAAACGAGACCTTCTTGGTCAATGAGCAATATCTGGCCCATTTCTTCTCTTCAATGGGGCCTTGTAAGTCTGCTTCCCACTGCGCCTTTATCTGATTCAATGGGGGGGTATGAGCCTGAACTGCAGTATATAACCTAGAAATCCGCAGGCCGTTTTTAGATGTCACTAGCTGCACACATGGATGTGGTGGGGGTTCATCCGGAAAGAGAGGCCACCTCTTCTGAAATGCAGATCTCATACGGTAATATTGCAACGTTTTCAGGGGTCCACCCCCCAGCGCCCTCAGTAAAAGACCCAGGTCCAGAAAAACACCATTAACAAACATGCCACCAAGTTTCATTTCCCAGTTAGGGTCCCAGGACTCCTGTATGTTAGTGTCATATGTGGGGGGTATACCTGGAAAGTCCCAAAGCGGTATCTCGGAATTGGAGGGGGTCTCCAATCCCAGCCTCTTGAATATAGCCACCCATGCCCCGACTGTGCAGCTAACCGGATTGTATTCACATGTGTCTTTGTAATGTGGATCAAAGATAACTGATTGTATGTTTGTCGGATGTGTGGTGTATTCCTCTATCCATGCATGGGGTGTACTGTTCTCATTATTGTACCAATATTTCGCAAATTGAGCTTGAGAGACATAATAGTAAAGCTCGAAATCGGGGGCCGATATCCCTCCAGAGGAATAGGGTTCTGTCATTTTCTCCCAGCTAATCCTAGCTGTTTTACCGTTCCAGAGAAATGTTACAACCATGGATCTGAGCCTGGAGAAGAAGGCCCTGCCTGGCCATATAGGAATATTAACAAACAAGTATAAAAGTTTAGGGAGGACCACCATTTTAAGAATGGCAACATGGCCGGCTAAGGAAATTGGGAGCCGTCCCCAAATCTGAAGCTTGGCGCCTAAGGCCTGCAGGGAGCCCTCATGGTTATCTGAGTAGAGTGTGAGCTTGTTCCTCAAGACAAGTATTCCCAGGTATCTAATGTGGTCTTCGGACCATTTGAGTCCACCCGTGACTGCCGGGCATCGGGTGGCAGGTGTAAGAGGGAATATTTCCAATTTGGACTTATTTATAGTGTAACCAGAATAGTCTGCAAACTCCTGTACCTCTACCATGATGGGTGTTATATTAACTTCAGGCTCCCTGACATATAGTAATGTGTCATCCGCATAGAGCGAAATTAGTTAGGTCGATCCCTTCATATTGATCCCTTTGTCCGAGTGTCTAAGACGGACAGCAGCTGCCATTGGTTCAATGGTTAATACGAATAGCAGGGGCGAAAAAGGGCATCCCTGTCTGGTTCCCCTCCCCAGAAGGAACATCTCAGAAATAGCTTTATTGGTCAGGACACAAGCCCCAGGTTCTGTATAGAGCAGTCTTACATATCTTATGAAGTTGGGCCCCACTCCAAATGCCTCAAGAATCGAGAGGAGAACAAATCAAATGCTTTTTCAGCGTCAAGGGATATGGCCACTGCGCTCCTCGCAGGGTCTATTGGTGCCATAATACCAAAGAGTCGTCTGAGGTTCAGGGCTGTAGATCGAGTAGGGACAGACCCATTCTGATCAGGATGAACTAGGGTTGGGACTGCTGGCAGAAGGCGATTTGCCAGGACCTTTGCAAATATTTTAGCATCGGTGTTGATGAGTGACAGGGGCCTGTAGGACGAAACGTCCTGTGGTGGTCGCCTGGGCTTATTGAGTACAATTATTATGGCCTCTCTCATAGTTGGGGGCAACCTACTGGATTTGAGCGCCTCCTCCCATACTTGTAATAGCATCGGCACAAGTTCCTCACAAAACTCTTTGTAGAATTCAGCGCCCAACCCGTCAGACCCCGGTGCCCTGCCTGTAGACATATCCTTGATTGCTTCTACAATCTCTTCCGCCGTCACCGGTTGATCCATCGCTAGGCGCACTTCATCGGGGAGCTTAGGGAGGGAGAGAGCTTCAAGATAAATCTTGATTTCTGCGGATGTTTTCTTATCTTGGTTTGAATATAATTGCATATAAAATTCCATAAATTCCCCATTGATGTCCTCATCCCTAAGGAGAACCCTTCCCTGTGATGTGCGTTTACTTGTGATATCGGACCTCCCTCAGTGCAAGTTTGTCAAACTCTTGAAGATGTGTGTATATATCAGCCAATACTGTCTTGTCTTGCGCATTTGAGTATGTTTTCTCGAGAACATCTAATTTCCTTTCAATAGATTACAATTCGGATCTCACAGCCTTCAACATACCCATAGTTCTGGACATCAACAAACCCCTTATCCAAACCTTGAAGGATTCCCACACTGTTGAGAATTTTTGTCAACCGATCCAATGTTATTGGATAAAAACTCTGAAATTTCAACATGGAGTGAATCCACCATCCCGGGGTCACCCAACATTCCACAAGGCATCCTCCACCTCTTGAAGGGACGCGGGGCATTCCGGAATATTAATTCAAACAGTACTGGGGAATGATCTGAAAGAGTGCGGGAAGGATTTCACATCCCTCAACTAAGGCTGTTATGGGAATGGAGACAAACCAATAATAAATCCTGGACTCTGAGTCATGAACCGAGGAATAAAACGTGTATCTCCTACTACCCGGGTGGATCTCCTGCCATGTATCAACCAGTAAAAGCTGTGAAAGGACATGTTTAAGATTCAGTACTGCCCTGCTTAGGGGTCTCACAACCTTAGAGGATCTATCAAGAACCGGGTCCAGGGCTAAATTGAAGTCCCCTACCCATAAAACATTTGAAACATCAAGTGACATAATTATTTGATATATATCCATGTAAAAAGCAGGGTTGTCGATGTTGGGACAGTATGTGTTGACCAGGAGAAGCTGTTGGCTAGCCACCTCCCCCCAAACCATGACATATCTCCCCTGGGGATCAACCTTGTGGCCCCCAACCCTGAACCCAAGGCCTCGGTGAATAAGGGTGAGAACCCCTCTGGACTGGGATGAATAGTCTGTATAGAACCTCAGAGGACCCCACCCGGGCAGTATATGAGAATTACCAGTCCCGACTGCATGGGTTTCTTGTAACATAAGGATTTGGGGATTATGCCTGGAAACATAATTAGAAATTTTCCTGACCTTAACTGGATTGTTCAATCCCTCCACATGCCACGTCAGGAGTTTAACCTTAAGCCCATTACACGGGATATGAGATGGTGAATATACCATTACAAAATCTGTCGAGTTCACAGTAGTCGTGCCATACAATCAGTGCCAGCCCAAATGTGACCAAACTTTTACTTTTTTTTTTTTTTTTTTTTTTTATTGTATTTGGTTAAAAACCTTTACAAAGAAATTTTTTTCATACAAAACAGAATTCTCACCAGTTCATTTTCCCATTTTTGACCATAAATCACATACATTATATATGCTACCTAAGCAAAAAGAATTTGTGCATAGCTAAACAACATTCCTACATGCATCACATACCATATAAGTATTTACAGCTCATCTTATATCATTTATATCCTTTAGCTCAGATTCAATAATTATTAAAACAGATAGCAATCTTAAAATGAATTTAGTACTATCACCAAGCATGCATCGCTGCCATAGTACTTCACGCGATAGGTTTGAGTTAGAGATCATGTAGTTCCCAAACTTCGATAGTCTCAAAACTTCAAAATGTTCACAGTAGATAACTAGATGTTTAAGAGACTCGAGAGAAAACATATCCTTACAGAAACGGCAAAAACCATTGTTAGATTCTTTATCAGAGGTGCCCCATTTGCACAATCGTTCATTAGTGTGGAATACATTCAGTTTGAACCGTAAATAAATATTACGACCCATAGCAGAAGGGAACTGTGAAATATAGCCAGCTCTATCTCCCAATTTTCTTCTGAATTGGGCAAACTCGTAGTACAAACGGTAGGACCCAATTCTATCAGCCTGACAGCTCCAGTAATAGCGATACAACTTTTGTTTACAACTAGGTAAACCTAGTATTAAGTCATCTTTCAGGATGCCCAAGAGAGCCATTAGATCGTTCATTTTTTCCGCATATCGGGTCAGAGATTTCATACGACCCATATGAAGAAATTCATTAAGGTCTACATAGAGTGAATTACCAGGGGGATCCAGGATTTTTGTATAGTTATTCAGGAGTCTCCAGTTCCGTTTGGCAGATATAGGGAGAATACCTAGTTCATGACGAACAATATCATTTGGAACTGATGCCGGAAGCCCCAAAACGCTTTTCCAGATCCCACCTTGAAGTGTGTCTAGGATGTCGTCTATCTCATATATGCACATGTCTAATATATAAAGTAGCGATGGTTCGACTTTAAGGAGGTAGAATTGGATGACAGGTAAAAGAGAAAGGCCACAGTATTTACCCATGATTATTTTCATCTGTGAAATTAGAGGTTTTGATTTCTCACATATTTTCTTTTTCCACCAGATTTTTGAGTAGGCATTCGATAAAGGATACCCTAGATATTTAATTTCATGTGTAATGGTGACCCGAGTATTTTCCATGAGCCAAGTGTATGGGCAACTCTTTTTATAACCATCCCTAAAGATGATAATTCGGGATTTGTGGTGGTTGATTCTCAAGTTATGAGTATTTGCATAACAGATGAAAGCATTTAGTTTATGCTGGAGACCAAATGGTGTTCTATCTAGAATAAGAATGTCATCAGCAAAACCAATATAGTTCAGTCTTGTGTTACCAATTAGGATTGGATAGATGACTTCTTTTGTCCAACATTCCTCTATATCACAAGTATACAGATTAAACAGTACGGCAGCCAGAGTACAACCTTGTTTCAATCCAATTTTCGATGGAATTTTGTCAGTTAACATACCTTCTTTATTAAGGCGCACTCTGTAGGTTGTGTCTGTATGGAGAAGCAGTATTAATGCAATCAGATAAGCCGGGAAACCCAACACCTCCATCTTCCGCCACAGGTGCTCCCTTAGCACGGTATCGAATGCTGAACTCAGATCGAGAGCTGCCATATAGACAGCACCTGTGTTGTTATGTTTGGAGTTCCACTCGATGTGAGATATCAGTAAGGCATTAAGAGAACATCCCATGTTCTGACGAAAACCAGTTTGAAATTTTGACAGGATGGCATTGGTTCTCATATAGACTTGCATTTCTTCAAGGATCAGTTGGGAGAATACCTTAGAGGATGCGTCAGTTAACGCAATCGGGCGAAAGTTACCAGGGTCATTAATAGGGCCTTTTTTATATATGGGGATGACAGTAGCTGAACACCATGAACTAGGAATTGCTTGGGAAGAAAATATCACATCAAATTTGTTTTTCAAAATGATAGCCCACAAGTGGATATCCGATCGAAAAAGACAAGCAGGGATGCCATCAGGTCCCATAGCCCTAGAAGGATTTAGTTTCTTAATTGCACGTGTTACATCTTCAATGCTCCAAGGGGAGCGAGTAGGTATTGTATTTTGAATTACAGTTTTAGAGTTGTTATGGAATACTAAAGGTAACTCGTACTTCAGCCTAATGTAGTTTGCCCACTGATCCGCTGAGATGGCATTTTCTTTCAACCCCACATTATCGCCGTTAATCAGTCTCAATAAGGACCATATTTTGCGTGTATCGTTTTTCAAAATATGATGAATCATGTTCTGGTTATCTTTCACATAAAGTTGTGTTTTTAGATTTTTGACAGCAGTTTTATGTGTAGCAAGGATTGCCCTTTTATGAGAGTAGTATTGTGTTGATTCCAGAGATAACCTAGATAGATGTCGTAGTTTAAAATTCCTGAGCTTCTTTAATTTAAAGATCTCAATATCAAATTTATGTGCATGATGTTTTACATCCAGAGCCGATTTTCTTTGTTTTACTATTTGTGATAAATGGAATTCAATCCTCTTTGAGATAAATTGATCTATACATAAAGAGTCACTCTCAATCACTAATGGATTCAGATCAAGGTCATCTCTGAGTCGCTCTGATAGCTGATGACATGCAAGAGGGCTCCACCTCACAGATATGCCCGCTCTGTCATTCTCAACCATTTGTAGGGAACGATTTGAAGTCAATCCCCAACCTTCAATTTTTAGATTTATCGATATCGCATTATGGTCACTAAAGCCCAAGTTTAAAACATTTACAGTGTCAATTTCCAGACAAAGATTAGATGATTTAAAAAAATGATCGATATGTGAGTGATGTCCTCCCCTAGACCATGTATATGTGAGATCCATCATTCCAGTGGGAATTATCTGAATATCCCAATTAAGAAAGAACTCCACCCATTTTCTCCCATTCATGGCCGATGTAGTATCTGTATGGGATTGCTGGCCCGGGCCTATATTGTGGATTAAACAGGAGGAATTAAAATCACCCCCCACCACCACACCAACCTCCTCATGATGTATGAAGATACCTTCTAAGATGGAATCAAGAATATCGATGATATTTTTAAGCATTATTAGCTTTCTGTTCCAATAGATGAACATAAAAATGATATGTTGATCCTGTGGAGGTACAGGAAGTAGTTCTATAACTAATACATTAGAATCTTTATAAACCAGTCTGGTTGGGGATTTACAGGCGTTATTTACTAGAATGGCTAGGCCCCCTGAGGGCCGACCCTTATTCCCTCGAGTAGCAGGTTGTGAGTAACAGACAAAACCTTCGACAGATAATTGAGATACATACATGGTTTCCTGTAATAAAACTATAGCAGGGATCTTATCGCTCTCGCATGAACCCCACCATCTATTAAAGTTAGCAAGCCCACAACAATTCCAAGACAAACATACAAATGATTGTTGATGATATGCCGGGCTAGGGAGATGGATTCGTCGCTGTTAATTGCGAGGCTGAATGTATGCCCGACAATGCAGCAGCCATTGCTATTATCTGTCGGACCAGATCACCACTAATTTGTTGTGGCAATGATTGCATCATTTTCTGGTCAATTGTGGATGTTATTACCAGTGGCTTATCCAAAAAGGCCCTTGCATCTTCATCAGATTGGATCAAAAAAGGGGTTAAGCCAATGGAAACAAAGTTTTCCTTCTGTTCCCAGATAAGTTTCATAATCAATCTTGAATATAGGCCACAGGTCATCCTGTTGTTATTTTTATCTGCAGGTCTTACCCAGTCTATATCATCAGATCTCAGAGTTCGCAGGCAAGGTATTGTGTGAAAAGCTTTTAGCAGGGAAGAGCGGTTCAAGTTTTGTTTAACATTAACATTCGGATCACTCTCCCAGCCAAGTATGTATGGAGGTTCACGTATGGACTCAAATTCATTATGAACCGTCTTATGATTGATAATAGGAGAACCTACCATTTTAGGGTTTATCATTTCCGTCAATGTCAGATTAGTATTTTCATTAGATGACTTGACTATGGGAGGTGGAATATTGGACCCCGGATCAACTATAGGGTCCTCCTTAGGTTCCTGGGATCGCACCAAGTCCCCACCCAATACACCCAACATCCAGGGTTCGTCGGAAGAACAATGGTGTGAAGTTTCCAATTTAGCCGATTGTATCTTAGAGTCCCTAGATGCGGTGACATTAGTTTTCACTTTGCTAGAGGAAGTTTGTTTCTTACTTATAGGATAGAATTGAGAAAGGGACATTTGTGATCCCCCACTTATGGATTCCGGGGGATTAGAACAAGATGAATTAGATTGGCAATCAATCGGCTCCTCATTCATATGTACATTAACCTTTTTTTTTTTTTATTATTATTATTTATTTTCCCCTCCTTATTTTTCTCATTGTTCTTATCAGGGGGATTGATGTCTAATAATACCCTTGATTCATCATTCAGCTGAGAAAGATTAATCATCTCCTCATTCTCAAAGGTGACTGGTATTACATTAGATTTCTCAACTTGTACAATCCTTGCCTGTTTTTTTATTAAGGCTAACGCTTTGGCTTTCCTTTTTTGGGCCCTTCCCGCCAGTCGCTTTTCCCTCCGGGTTAGGACTGTTATAGGCTTAGGTATCAGATCACCCACAATAGGGTCAGACATTTTCACCATTCCTATCCGGGAACAATCTCCCGCCAGATCAATTAAGTCCGTCAAATGAGAGGGACTATCAGAACCATATGATTTGTTTGTATCATCTATCAATTGATCAACGGGAGTATCTGTAATCTCTATAGACTCTTTGTTCATTTTGTCTAGGTGCTGCTCAATTTTTTGAACTGTCGTAAAAACTTTATGCAGATCATCCACAATTACATCGGTCTGTGTACAGGTCGAATTATGTGATTGAGTCTTTAGTGTAGCCGCATATGAACGCTTTATCTGTGAAGGATTGTTGAAAATACCATCAAACTGTGTGGCACTATCTACCATCTCCTTTTTCTTATAGTGTCTATCCGAAAGAGCTGCTACAGCATCACATGTAAACAGGAGGCCTTCAATTCTATTAGTTTTGTTGGATAGTTCAATAATTGCTTCTCTCATAATTCCTATTTCATAATGAGAGCGCTCATGTCCCTTGTCCAGTAAATTTAAAATTCTCGCAAGAACTGGGAAGTCTGAACTCAGTGATGGTGCATCAAGGATGATGCTCGCAGATTGAGCATCATTATTGGAAGCATCTTTGTCTTTTCCATTAAGGCTCGACTGGAATTCTTGAATATCCAAATTCATTCGATCATTGATTGCTAATTGGGCACTAATGGCCTTTGGGGAGCTCACCATAGGTTTGTTGGGAGATGCATGGGACTCAAAGTCCATTTCCCAGGGCAATTTTACATTCTCGTCACATATAGGATCAGGATTTCTTTCAGAAGGTATCATGCCTTTAGTACTCAACATAAAAACATCTTCTCTCCCCACTAGTTTCTGGTTAGCGGGCGTAGAAGGACCTAAAGATAGGCAGATGCGCTTACTTAACTCTGCTTCAATAATGGGGCCCATCATAGAACAATCCACAACATTCTCTTTGTAAGAATTATCGTAGACACTATCGGATCCCATATCATTTCTCTGTATTGATTCAGTTAAGATAATATCATTGGAAGCACTGTTATTCAAATCCTTTAGCTTGAATTTGGTGTTTCTAGCAGAGATATCAGCAGAGATCTCAGCATCACTACCTACACAGTGAATCATAGCTACAGCATCAAATTTGGAAGCAATACCTATTTCTTTAACGACCAACGCTTTCTTGTCAGCTGACATAATATCACTGTCCACTCCCACAGATGTCATATTATCGGGGTGGACCAGTGTGGCTGCACTCTCAACCAGAATATCTTGGCTCACCGGTTGAGAAGATGATTGGGACAGAGGCTCAATGAGTTTCCGTCCGCTTCGCAAACCCTTCACCATGCTGTTATATACAAGAAAAGAGATGGTCTACGCTAAAGTATGGCCAAAACTCCTATCGTGCGCGCAACCAATTCACAACCCAATAGGGAATTAATACTTACTAAATTAGATGCAGAAGGGACATATACAAAGGCTACAGATCATTAATATATTACCACCCTTACCACCCAGCCAAACAGCTCAACAGCACTTGCAGTGCACTTCCGGGGTGCGCGCGCGGGTGCGCGTGCACCCGGGTTATGAGCACGGCAGGGAGGGGCGGGCGGATGGGTGGGAGGGGGCGTGTCTCGCTCACAAAGGATCTACGTAGGAGAAAAAAAGAAAAAAGAATACGTAAGTACCTAAAAGGCACTCGTTTTAACATCAAAGCTAGACACAGTAGCACAGTAGCACAGTAACACCTAAGAGGAAGTCCAAACACAAAGCCCAATATCCAAGGCAGCAAGTCCAAAGTTAAGTTGTGTTATGAGTATTTACTCTGGTATTTGGAGTCCGACGGCCTGTTTCGCCGCGCTACGGCAGTGTTGTTTCCTCTTGAGCATGGGCACCTTCCCAGCATAAGGAGAGACAGGAACACACCAGCAGGTCCCACAGCTCAACAGCACTTGCAGTGCACTTCCGGGGTGCGCGCGCGGGTGCGCGTGCACCCGGGTTATGAGCACGGCAGGGAGGGGCGGGCGGATGGGTGGGAGGGGGCGTGTCTCGCTCACAAAGGATTCTGGTATTTGGAGTCCGACGGCCTGTTTCGCCGCGCTACGGCAGTGTTGTTTCCTCTTGAGCATGGGCACCTTCCCAGCATAAGGAGAGACAGGAACACACCAGCAGGTCCCACAGCTCAACAGCACTTGCAGTGCACTTCCGGGGTGCGCGCGCGGGTGCGCGTGCACCCGGGTTATGAGCACGGCAGGGAGGGGCGGGCGGATGGGTGGGAGGGGGCGTGTCTCGCTCACAAAGGATTCTGGTATTTGGAGTCCGACGGCCTGTTTCGCCGCGCTACGGCAGTGTTGTTTCCTCTTGAGCATGGGCACCTTCCCAGCATAAGGAGAGACAGGAACACACCAGCAGGTCCCACAGCTCAACAGCACTTGCAGTGCACTTCCGGGGTGCACTGTTACTTTTCAACCAACAAGTTGTTTCAACCCACCCTCCACTTAGAGGTAGCTCCAAAGAGTGGCCAAAATTCCCAACAAAATGCCACCATAAGTCCATGCAAGAACTAAAATAAACAGTCCCTTCGCCCTGTCCCACCCACCCCCCCCATCATCACCACCAACTTGACGATGTGACCCACCGAACTTATGGAATATTCCACGGATAGCCATGTTGCTTCACATGGCCGCTGATCAGGTCCAACAACTCCACCAACCAAATTGCCTGGTATACCTAAATCAGTTACTTATCTGGACTTCCGGCCCAGCGAGGGTCGACTCACAAGTGTTTCTCAATCTACCGGTCTGGGCCTGTTGTTTTTTGCCGGTCTACCCCCTCTGGGAGGCAGGGGTATGGAAGTTTCAATATAATGTGTGGCCTCGGCCGGGGACTTGAAGAAATGGGCCCTACCCGCATGCTGAAGCCTCATTTTTGCCGGGAACATTAAAGCATATGGAATCTGGCGTTCTCTTAAGAGCTTCTTAACTGGGTCGTAGGACCACTGCTTGCTTGGACTTCAGAAGAGAAATCAGGATAAAATTGTATGCGACTTTCCTCATATTGAAGGGTGCCCACCTCTCTTGCTTTACGTAGGATTGTGTCTCTGTCTCTATAATTGAGGAGCCGAGCAATTATAGTACGTGGTGGCGCGCCTAGTTTAGGTGGAGGAGCCAACGTACGGTGTGCTCGTTCCACCAAAAATTGTTCAGAGAATGCCTGAACAATGCCTGAAAATAAATAAAGAATAATTCTTCCAAAAGAACATGAGTAATTTGTTCACCAAACAGGGTTTTAAGCAGTGTCTCAAGTTGTTTCTCCATTTGGCCCTTTCCAAACGATTCCGCTACGCCCACAACACGGATATTGTTTCGCCTTGAGCGCGATTCTAGGTCCTCGCACTTGTTCTGCAGCTTCGTCATGCTTTCCTTAATTTGGATGATATCACGGCTGTGGTGTGAGATAGTATCTTCATTAGTGCTTATTCGGGTTTCAGTTTCCGTTATGCGCAAACTTTCTTTCTCCACTCCGCCTATAAGGAACCGATGGTGGAAACTATGTCATCCAATTTTACATTGACTGTGCGAAAACCATTCTGGACTATAGCTGTTAGGTTGTCCAAATTCTCACTGGGTTCAGCAATAGGGGTCTCAGTATAGCCAGTGTGGGCGTCAGCCGACGTGGCCTGACTCTGACTACCCGTGTAGGCGTCCATAGGGCCCTTCCTTGGCTTCCCCGGAGTCTTGGTGCCCTTTGCTGACTTCTGTGGCTCCCCCATGATGAATGGTGTTCCGGGTGGTGCAGTATACTGTCAGCCAAGTTATATATGCCATCGAGGCTTACCGTTTAAACAGTGTCTCAGTTCTGGGTAGGATCAGTGCAAGGGGCTAGAGGCGTTATGGCCGGTTAATCAATTGAGACCCCAGCCAGAACCAGAACTCTGAGTGGACTGTGTCCCCCCACGTATTGATCTTTACGGTCACCACGTTCGTGGATCTTTATTGTCCTGAATCATTCCAGGAGGGGCCCCGAGCCACTGTCAACACCAGGGCCTGCACCCAGCCCGGTCACCCGCACGGGGTGTGTTCCGTGTCACAGAGGCAGCGATACCAGCATGTGCTCCCCGGAGGCTTAATGGCGCGTACTTCAGTGTGCCTGGGGGTCGGAAGTGCCACCACCACGTGCGGCCACAACGGCCTGACCCAAGTCCCAACAGGAGGCATCCCTCACCTGGGGGCCGATTCCCGACCCGGGAAGCCGGTCCAGCGACCACCCCGTCGGGATCCGGAGCCGATCGTTTCAACAAGGGTAATCACAGGTCCGATTCAGCCGCTAACCCCGGCCGACCATTTGGCACCCTGCGGTAGCCCTTCCTCCGCCCAGCCTCGCCTCCTTACCAGGTGACAGCACGGATATCTCCGTCACAGAGTTTCTTTAGGCCGCGTACCGCGAACCAGCCGGACGGCCCACCCCGCACCGTACCGTAGGATTTGCAAGGAGCTCTCTGGGGCTCAGCGGATGTGGCAACTGCTACCGGGGCTGGGTCGGGGCGCGGGCAGGTCCGCACAGGAGGACCATCCGTGCCGCGGCAGCTCAGAGGCCATAGCATATCATCAGAAGGGTGTCAGGCCTGAGCCAGACCCAAGCTCCTCCCACCTGGGGCCCAGTCACTTCAGCCGCGCCCGCGGCTCTCGAGTGGATTACCCTGGAGCTCGCCCCCGGGTTTCTGTTTCTCCGTGTGCTGGCAATTCTGAATTGTGCTGTATCTCTGGCGTCCCCAGACCGCGAGCCACAGGAGTTCGTCTGGCCAGCTACGGGTGGCCGGGCCTGCCCCCCAGAACGTCTGAAATGAAATAGGCAGTGCTGCAAAGGATAAAATGGCTCAGGACTTCTCGGTGGAGCGGGAGCTCTGGGATCAAGCGGCCATTTCTAGCGTGTGCAACAGCGCCCCCCGACTTGCATTGTTTTTTAAAGAAGTCTTTCAAGACAATTGAAGTTAGGCGTTCGCCTAATCTAGGGTGCAGAGGGTCATTGATTTTTACTAGTGATTTTTTGAAAGTTTGATGAGGCCTTGTGGGGCTCATTGTTGACGTAGTTAGGGTGTCATCTTTTTTTGTTGAAGTTCTCTTAGTTTGTGTATCAGCCGAGACGTCTATTTTGCTCAGGAACTTTTGCAGTGTTGTCTTTGCTGATTTTTTTTTTTCAAGGGTCTTGTAAATTTCAGGTTTTTACCTCTGATGGTCAAGTTTTTCACACAAATGCTCACGCTGGCCTGTGTTCTTTGGGCTGTGGGTTTACAGATTGGTTGGTGCAAGTCACCTTGTCGCCTCGACAGGGTATAGGGTGCGGGCTACAGCCAGTAGGAGGCTTATAGATCTGTGCCTGCACGCTCACAGACGGACAGGTGTGGGGTCCTGGCGCCGTTGACTCCGCTCCCCTTTCAGAGTTAGCGGCCCCAGACTCCCATCCAAGCTGCTGTTTGTTCGACGCTTCACATTTGCTTCTGGAAGGGAGAGCCTTCAAGAAAGCTCCATCTGTATTGGCCTAATCAGAGGATGAGGGCGTTTTGCAGCGGTACCAAAGTCATTTTTCTTTGCGTTTTCATCACGCCGCATGCGTCAGCTGCGTAGCCGTCGACCGTCCTCTTCCAAAGTCACACAAGGGTGTGCAGAGGCGGTAGCGTCCCCAGCAGCCATCTCAGCCATAGACTGCCTGACACTGCCACTCAGCCGCTACTCCATGGCCGCCCCACGGGAACAAGGGGGTTTTGTAGAATGCTCCTTCCTCTGCACTGTGGAACGAACAAAACTGGAAACAGACTGCAGGCTGATGAGAGTAACTGCCTGAGAGAGCCACTCAGCAACTACTCCACTCTGTTTTGTTTCAGACTTTTGTGTACAGTAAAACATGCAATAAGCAGATAAGAATGTCTCTGTCACTACGTAATTCTACTACTATACACAAACCCTATGGAGACCACAACGCATACAAATATAAGCATATACAGGGAAAGTAAAGTAAGCACAAAAACAGCAACTCTGCCACACAGTGTTCATAACCTAACTAATGGCCTTCATTCACAGAAATGATTGCTGTGCTTTGGGCTTCCATCTTCCCCTAGGTGAATGTGTCCTATGCTGTAACTGGACCCTAAAGAAAGTGGTGTAAGAACATATCAGCAGGGTAAGGTCATGAAAATATACTACCTTTTCAATTTTCAGTTCCTGCCTGTCAGTGAAGAAAAGCATCTGCTGTACATATGTAACTGCACAGAAAAAAGGCAGGCAAACATGTGATGTCATCAGTCATGTCATGGGTGTTAGTCTTTGCAGCGCACAGTCGTAGCGTGAGTATGGTTGCTTATCTTACCATAACTCTGAAATTTTGGGGGTTTTGCGGTTTTAACTCTAACCAGGTTTCGAATAGTGCGACTTAACCATACCGTCCCTTTAACAATGTTTTTTGTTGGTTTATTTCATAGATTTTTAGTAGGGCAGAGGAACCAGAAAGTTCCTTCAGTATAATTTTTGCAGTGAAGGTGGTAGGTTTTTAGTAGCGCAACTTAACCATAACGTCCCTTTAACAACGTTATTTGTTGGTTTATTTCATAGGTTTTTAGTAGGGCAGTGGATCCAGAAAGTTCTTGATAACCAGAACCATGCTTTAGCATAGTATTGTCTGTGAAGGTGAAAGGTTTGTGGTAGAGCAACTGAAACATAATGTGCCGGTCACAAAATTTGTTCATGGAATCATTGGCTGTCCTCATGTTGAACTTGTTGAAAGGGCAAATGCACCTGTGTATGTATCCATTTGTGCTACCCCTTCCCTTTGCTAATAGTGTCTGTGTATCTTAGAAATTGAAGGTGTACATGTTAAATGTTGGGGCGTGTGTGAGTCTGTCGCGCACAGTACTGTATCAGATGGGTGCAGGGTTGTAATATGGAGTTTCCTAGGGAGACTGCACCTGGCTGGCGTATGTTCAATCACAATGCAAGTTTCCGTAGGTCTTCAGTACTGGCTGCATCTTCTAATGCACGTTTAAGTAGTTGTGGGAGCGCATGTCTGTCTGTTGTACTGCTATTCGCATGCGTAGGGCATCCTCTGCATGCTGATAACACCGCCCCTGTCGCCAGACCTACAGATTCATACGATAGGCTACCGCATTTCAAGCAGTCATGGCGACTGCGTGGGTTGCTGTGCAAACCTACCAATGTATGGCTGCAGCACGCCTGGCTCTATGAAGCCCACTGGAAAACAAGGAACAGCAACCTCCAATGTACGGTGGGCGTGTTAAATGTTGCATTAATTTGATTGATGTGCTGCTTGCCTTTCAATGACCATGAAACAGACACACCGTCTCTGCAGTGAGCACTGTGACGGAAAGTGTCAAGGGTTCGCCGGCGGGTTGTAGAGTTGGAGTAAACATTTAATTGCAGATGTAACAGTCTAGAGTGAGTCTGCAAAATGGCAAAGTAGGTGCGCCTTGGTCACTCACATACAAGTGCATGTAAAGAGAAGTAAACAAACAGAACTTTCTTCGTAGCGCAAAGAATATCAGGGGTGGTTAGAACAGTAGTGTAGCCGCATGGGTCTCGCTGAATACTTCTCTTCCTGCTCCACGTAATGAAGCTGTGTTTCACCTTGTTGTAAGCATTCTTCTATTTCAGAATGTATTCATGTCCGTAAATACTGGAAGCGTCCGTACTGCATTTGACGAGAACTAAAATCAAAGCACAAGGCACCAGTAGGCAGGGTACTGCCCTTCTAACAGTGCACTAGGATAATTTCATGTACAGCATTCTGCACAGCTGCTCTGGCCACCAACAGGAACAGTTGTGTATGGCATCAGATCCTTAATATAGCTGTGCACACTATATGCTGCACTGCAGACCGTTATGTGCAAAGGGCATTGTATTGTGAATGTCCTGCGGCATGCAACTCTACAAAGGAAAAGTACTTGGACGTGCTTGGGACGGGTCGGTCCAGGAGCTTGACAATGACAGTGACAAGTAAGGGCCACCAAACATTTCCCTTTCTTTGTACACGTCCCTTATGTTATCCCTGTAGGTGGTGCCCCTTCCGTACTGGGCCTTGCCTTCCTTTCCTTCTGTGTGGTGTGTTACAAGATCAAAATAAATGGAAAGTAACTGGAAGAGTAAAAAAGTTCAATGAGAAAAGATGCTTTCAGAGTTCGAAAGGCACAAATAGACGTCTTCACAATGTACTGCGCTTTCTCCATTCCCAGACGAAAATGTGTGGCTGCGTAATGCGATATAAAATTATGCATTAGATCGGAAACATGCGCATCACCTGGGCAAGTGCCTTCTTCATGGTAAACGGTAGGGAAACTCCGGTAACATATTGTGCAGTTTTCTCTCTAAAGTGAAGAACAATAATGGTGGCATGATTGTGTGTCACCGAAGTCTCACAAAGACAAAACCAAAGCAGTCACTGCATTGCTTGTACTCCATACTAGGACAAATCCACATAGTAGAATCCAAAATTAGCAGCCAATGCACAGTGTGTTCCATTCATTTTCAATCAGTAGATTCCGAACTCCCCCAAAAACCGGACACTGTGGCTCGTGAAGCACACAGCCATAACCGCAACTTCTGCATTTGTATCGACAAATACACTGTGTATCAAAGTATGTGCTTAGAAACGATACCCAGAAACCTTATTCAGCAATGAAGTAGCATGCTGTGGCCGCCATCTGCAAAAGGTCTGGATGTGGCACGTGCAACCTTGCATCTATCGCGATGTCTGTGGACTTATCGTGCTGTGCGCGTGGGAGTGGGGTAATAAATGTCAACCAGTGTAGGGGATTGTGTTTGTAGTGGTGGCTCTCAAAAGAGCCGTTTTGTATATTTTTTTAAAGGATGTGCTTCCATAGAAATAATTTTTTTTCTGGTTTTTATAAGTGTTTTTGTTTGTTGTACTTTGCCTCACATTCTTACAATAGCGACTTCAGTGCAGCCTGTAGATTGGAAAACAAGATGTCATTGCTACTGGGCGACAAAGAAATACCATTTCCATTGAGAAGGTGCACATATCGATAACCAATGTTGTCATTCTCACAGGAGTACCTCTCAGCAGTAAGCAAAGAAGTTACACATGCCTCTGTTGATAAGATGCCTGCCGGCCTCTGGCTGACAACAACATTAACTGGAATAGTTATATGCTGGACTTGGTGGTATACATGAGAAAAGCACCTTCGCTGTTGAAAAATGTGCTTCACTGCTTTCATCATCTTTTTGAGTTGACGGTACACACGTGAAGAAGCCATGAATCCAAACGCAAGGCTCCATAGTGCACAACCACAACGTGTACAGTAGCAAAAGTGCCCACTCATCGACATTCTGCAAGCAAATGGTCGAAACTACGCACATCAACACTGCACCACAAAGCCTCATTCAAATTGCCATTAAAGCCTCCTTCCATGGCATACTGGAGCAGATCTAGCAAAAAAGGGATCACCCACTATAAAACTGTGTCTTGCCATCCCTACCAGCTTCACTACACAGAGTAATGGAACAAAATATGGCCACCCTTTCCTGTGATGCACACCCTAACCACGTGATTGGGCAATTTCCACAGTCGCATTTCCATTGGCCACCATGGTGAGAAGCACAGATTGTGGCACATGCAGTCTCCATGCAACACTACCAGTTCTGTACAACAGTCCCCTGTGTACACACCACACCCAGAAAAGTTGTTACGCAATCCCTCTGCCTCCACACTCCTATTTCCATGGCCACCGTCCTGAAAATCCCCAGATGAGGCTTTCGTGCTGTGTGCGTGCGGGAAGAAATGTCTACCCACAAAAGCAGCACGGAATGTATGTTAGCAACGTTAAGCAAGTAAGTTGCTCCGCATTTCGGTTCTCCGCGTTCGGGTCCCGGCTTTGTATATGGGAGGTCCTGAGGTGCGGGGGAGGGGATCCTCTTTGACGCTCTCTCGGGGAATATTTCGCAGCAGAGCTGAACACACTACTGTGCCACCCTACTCTGCAAGAAGCAGGAAGCCCAGGCACCGAGAGGCAAAGCCCAACCCGTCACTGCCACCTACATTCTGAGTCATCCGTTCCATGAAGCGTGTGTCAGTGGATACCTTTGTCTCTTTCTCTGCTCCTCATAATCCGATGGCTGACTCGCACTCTGACACCATGTCCCTGCAGGAGCAGAGGACCAACGACTTCATCAGCCGTCTCCAGGCATGAGCGCTCCTCCTTTCGGTAAGCGCTTTTGCTCTGGCGAAATCCTCCGAAAATTTGCATCCCGCCCACGCTCAACTGCTCATGAGCCTCTGTCTTACCTACGCTGACTGTGGAGGCTTTCCACTCTGCCCTGCACTACAAGACCGCAACTAACCCACCCACCGCCATTTCGACCGCCGAGGCTCACTGCCTTTCCAAGATGGCCGCCCCCTGAATGCAGATTCTGCATCTGCCGAAGCCAGGCCTCCAGCAGCCAGCTGATTGGCTGCCGGGCCTACCTCTTGCCCCATTGGCCGCCGGCAGGCGAAGCCGGCCCCCTCACTCCGGGGCTCACGAGAGGCTAATCCAGCACCTGCCGGTGCCCGCACAGCAGTCCCCCCTTCCACCCGAGGAGCAGGAGCTCTGGACCATGTCCCTGCAGGAGTAGAGGACCAACAACTTCATCAGCCGTCTCCAGGCATGAGCGCACCTCCTTTCGGTAAGCGCTTTTGCTCTGGCGAAATCCTCCGAAAATTTGCATCCCGCCCACGCTCAACTGCTCATGAGCCTCTGTCTTACCTACGCTGACTGTGGAGGCTTTCCACTCTGCCCTGCACTACAAGACCGCAACTAACCCACCCACCGCCATTTCGACCGCCGAGGCTCACTGCCTTTCCAAGATGGCCGCCCCCTGAATGCAGATTCTGCATCTGCCGAAGCCAGGCCTCCAGCAGCCAGCTGATTGGCTGCCGGGCCTACCTCTTGCCCCATTGGCCGCCGGCAGGCGAAGCCGGCCCCCTCACTCCGGGGCTCACGAGAGGCTAATCCAGCACCTGTTTTGTGCCTGTTTGGTGCCGTGAGTGCCGTCTGCCAGACCCCCTGGCCCTCTTCAGATAAGCTGTACCTACAGAAATAAAGCCTCACCCATGGAACGATCCCTATCAGGCTGTGCACAAAGGCTCTAGTCCTGTCCCTGCCTATCCTGCCGTCGGCTAGTCACCCTGCATCACTGCCGGCTAGTGGTATCCCTGGCAGAACCCCTAACAAACAGGTACCTAATCTTCAGCATTACCTTGTCACTACCGATTGCCTTATGTCAAGTGTTAACTGTCTTCGGGGGCCACATGTGACACTTATTGCACTCGGCTGCCTAACCCTACCACTGAGGACATATGATGTTGACTCACATGCTGTGAGAATGTAATTGATTTATTAATCACTAGCCCAAGTATTATGCCACATATTCTCTAGCAAATCACCTCCTTAATATTTACCTCTAACAACCTTTGATACCCAGCTGATGCTTGAACAAACACTGCAAACAACGTCTAACTGAGAGCTGCACTAGCTACATATTGTTCCCTAATGTGATTTCTGGCTGCACTGTGACTCTTGCATCTAGGTGAAACACTGCCCTGGTTTTTACTATGCTATTAATGTGATTTCTGGCTGCACTGTGACTCTTGCATCTAGGTGAAACACTGCCCTGGTTTTTACTATGCTATTAATGTGATTTCTGGCTGCACTGTGACTCTTGCATCTAGGTGAAACACTGCCCTGGTTTACTATGCTATTAATGTGATTTCTGGCTGCACTGTGACTCTTGCATCTAGGTGAAACACTGCCCTGGTTTTTACTATGCTTTTAATGTAATTTCTGGCTGCACTGTGACTCTCGCATTTAGGCGAAACACTGCCCTGGTTTTTACTATGCTATTAATGTGATTTCTGGCTGCACTGTGACTCTTGCATCTAGGTGAAACACTGCCCTGGTTTTTACTATGCTTTTAATGTAATTTCTGGCTGCACTGTGACTCTCGCATTTAGGCGAAACACTGCCCTGGTTTTTACTATGCTATTAATGTGATTTCTGGCTGCACTGTGACTCTAGCATCTAGGTGAAACACTGCCCTGGTTTTTACTATGCTTTTAATGTCATTTCTGGCTGCACTGTGACTCTCGCATTTAGGCGAAACACTGCCCTGGTTTTTACTATGCTTTTAATGTAATTTCTGGCTGCACTGTGACTCTCGCATTTAGGCGAAACACTGCCCTGGTTTTTACTATGCTTTTAATGTAATTTCTGGCTGCACTGTGACTCTCGCATTTAGGCGAAATACTGCCTTGTCAACTAACTTGCACTGCCAGCTTGCCACCACTTCTGCCTGCCCAGCTCACCGGCCCACATAGGTCTTAGCACTCCTGCTCCCGCCTAGACTACCACACTAGACTGCACACGCCACCTGCCTACACCCTTTAGCCCAAACTTGGAGCTGCCTCTCCACTCTTCCCTGCCTATGACCACTATGAAAACTCCCCCACTCCAAACACTTCACCTTATACTGAGCCTCCTCACCACTATGGCACTTGCACTTGCCGCCTCACACCCTCCTAAAGACAGAAACATGAGGCTGAGGGCAAGATTACCCAGCCTACACGAACCATCATCCTACCATAACCACAGAGGTTACATTGATCTAGCAAATAAACGCTCGCAACACACCAAATCTGCCCCTTTCATAACACCTAACCAGACACCGTCACAAAGAGACACCCCAACTAAAAATAAACAACCTCCTACTACTACACCAGCCAATACCTTATCACTTACTGGTTCACTAGTCAATGCTAGATCCATGGTAGCCCACGCTACAGAGATCTCTGACACCTTAACGAATGAGAACCTAGACCTACTAGTCATAACCGAAACATGGCTCCATGAGGCGGCTGGCCGAGCCATCATGCTAGCAATACCGGATGGCTACCAACTACTAAGAGTTGACAGACCTCACACCAAAGGAGGTGGCCTAGCCATTATCCACAAATCCTCTCTACCTATCAAATTAGCTACTAACATACTATTCCAATCATGTGAACTCCTTACCGCTAAACTTCACCTCTCGTGCAGCCGCACCCTCACCATGCATGTCATCTACAGACCTCCTGGACCACTAGGATCCTTTGAAGATGACCTAACTAGTATCCTAACCAATAACACTAAAGACCATGCTCAAATCCTTCTACTGGGAGACTTTAACTTGGGCTTCAATGACTGTAATGACAAACACGCCCTATCCGTTGCTACACTCTTGAATGACTATGCCTTAACTCAAAAAGTCTCCTCCCCCACTCACGTCAAAGGTAGGACCTTAGACTGGGTTGCTGATCGCAACTGCATTTTGCCACAATCTTGGACCGACCACTACTTAATTGTATTCAACGCCTCACTTGACCTCATCCGACCCAAACCCATACTCATGGCCCCGCCTCTCCCCACCAGAAATAAAAAAGATATCACAGCAGAAAGACTCCTACCTCACCTTCTCCCCACACTCGACAATCTAGACATTACTACAGACCCTACTCTGCTTGTGGAAGTATACAACAACACGATGACTAAGGCACTAGATCTGATTGCTCCCACCAAAACTCGCAAAAGTAAACAACTCTGTCACCTGAACAATTGGTTCACACCACAGCTGAAAGACCTCAGAATCCATAAAAGAAAGCTACAAACAATTTGGCAACACACACCCACGGTGGAGAACAAAATCAAATTAGCCACATTTGCCAAACAGTATAAAAAGGAAATTATAACCACCAAAAGGAACACCTTTAACAACAGAATTTCTAAGGCTAAATCAGATACCAAGGAACTATTCTCCATCCTCCGGGAAATGGAATCACCCATACCCCCGACTGATAACATCCCTAAAAATAAACTCTGGTGCACTAATATACAAAATGCCCTCGCGGGCAAAATTAGTCTGCTCCAAACCAAAATCGCTAATAAAAAAGCCGCCCTGCTCCTGCAAACTGAACCCATACCTCACTCAGAGCCGCCCTTAAACCAGCCTAACATTTCTCACCCATTCAGCTTCAGACAAGTAACCATACTAGAGACAGAAAAAATCATACTATCTCTAAAACCATCCAACTGCAAAGGAGACAACTGCCCTCCCCAAATCATAAAAGATGCAGCTAGAGACCTAGCCCCCTTCATCTCTAAACTCATCAATGCATCCTTTAAATCAAACCTAGTGCCCAATAACCTAAAACACTCCTGGGTGCTCCCCCTCCTAAAAAAACAAACACTTGACCCTGCTATACCGACAAACTACAGACCCATCACCACCGTCCCTTTCTTGCTTAAAATCATTGACAGAGTAGCGTATCTGCAAATACAGGATTACTTAGAAGCTAACAACTTACTAGGCTCTCGGCAATCAGGCTTCCGTCCCCTTCATGGAACCGAGACAGCCCTGATTGACCTCAAGACCCAAATTGACGAGTTGAAGGACAATGGCAAATCAGCTATGCTACTCCTCCTTGACCTTTCTGCGGCCTTCGACTTGGTAGATCATGCAGTTTTATGCAATCACCTCAGTTCTGCCGCTCATTTTTCAAGTGATGCCATAGCCTGGGTACAATCCTTCCTGGCAAACCGGACAATGCGAGTATTCTCCCCCCTAGCAGCTGCTGATCCCACACAAGTTTCATGCGGTGTCCCCCAAGGATCATGTGTATCTCCAACGATGTATAACATCTTCACTAAGCCTCTGTTCGACAAGTTGGATAGACTGGGTGTCATCTACACTAATTACGCTGATGACACGCAGATCCTTATTCCTCTCTCAGGCAACTTCTTGGCGGACACAGCCTTAGTGAATAAGATATATCTCCTCATTCAGGCATGGATGGCATCTCACGGCCTCTGCCTGAACGACGACAAAACTGAGCTACTGATCCTCGGCTCAGAGTTGGCCATCAAAAAATTGGACCCTAATTATGCCTCATTTAACATAGACAATAATATCATTAAAGTGATGCCTGCAGTTAAAACTCTCGGGGTCTATCTTGACTCAGCGCTCAACTTCAAGAAACAAACCAACTCACTAGCATCCTCCACTGCATACACCTGCAAACTGATCCGAGCATGTAGACCATTCCTAACGGAAGCTAGTTGCATTACCCTAGCGAACGCACTTATCATATCCAAGCTGGATTACTGCAATGCCCTATATGCTGGTTCTAACAAATACATCCATGACAAGCTCCAAACGCTCCAAAACAACGCTATCAGAGTAGCCTTAAACATTCCTAACAGAGTTCATATCTCCACCGCTAGGAAGAATATTCACTGGCTAAAAATCAAAGACAGGATTGCGCTTGAGACCTTATCCCTTACCTCCAAATGCCTTAACAACATAGCGCCCCCCTACCTGGCAAACAGAATCAACAAAAGAATCTCAAACCGACCCACCAGACCGACGAATGCCTACACATTAGTGGTGCCCAGATATAAAAAGAGCACAGCGGGCGGCTCCAGCTTCCCGGTCATAGCTGCTCAAACCTGGAACAGACTCCCCCTTGACCTCAGAATGGACCAACCCTACACTAGCTTCAGGTGGAAAGTCCTCACCTGGATTCGCTCCTTCGACACTTAGCCTGACCACCTTACCGACACGTATTCTAGAGACTGCGGATGAGCATAACTAGATTATTGGTCGCCAGACAACCTACTCTATCTACATTTTTGTATTTTCTGTACTGCCTGTATATGCTTTCCTCTCATCTGTACAACCATTTTTTTTTGTATTGTAACTAAGTTCTCAAGTATCCTTGTACTGCCTGCGCCCAGTTACCCTTGCGGGTTTGGTCTTCTGCGCTATACCAAATAAACAAACAAACAAACAAACAAACAAGTGCAGTGCATGCATGTGAACAAGAATCTGCAGAGTTTCCATGCTAGGAACAGGAGGGGTACGGGATGGGGGGCGAATGTAAAACAGGGTAGGGGATTGTGTCTTTAGTACTGTCTCTGAAAATACAGATTTTTTTAGTTTTTTTTGTTGTGTTCTCTCTCTTTCGCTAACTGTATGTTTGCTTCACCTCTTGACATTTCTATCAACTGAAGGTCAATGCTTCGCTGTTACGCTCACCTGGTTCCCACAG
This sequence comes from Ambystoma mexicanum, assembly GCF_040938575.1. Classification (NCBI taxonomy): domain Eukaryota; kingdom Metazoa; phylum Chordata; class Amphibia; order Caudata; family Ambystomatidae; genus Ambystoma; species Ambystoma mexicanum. The sequence continues at coordinate 138,982,222 of NC_090930.1, forward strand.
GGGCGTAGATCGAACCCGGACAGCTGCGGCCTCCACCAGCGTGAAGCATAGGGCAAAGATGACCGTCTGGACGGACCCCCTTAGTCTTGTAAGCTTGACTCGTAGAAATATTCTCCTGTAGACGGAGAAAGGTATTTAGCACCGTGGGTGTGAATGCAGACCCCCCTCCCTGCTCCCGTTCTCCCCACTTGCCACCTCCGATATTCCAAGTCAATGTCCTCACCTTATGTTTTTGATTGGTGAGCTCTCCATCCTGCGTGGCATGCAGGGGCGTATAGATACCAGTTACTTCACTGGTTTTTGGTGCTGGAGTTCTGGACAATTATAGAGTTCAGAGTTTGCCAAGTTTTAAAGAGTTAAAAATGTCCAATGTTCACTCTTGCACTTCCCTGTTGATTTGCGGCGGCAAATTCTGTTTTAGGTTGCTGGCAGCGTTCAGGTAAGAGTCTGTATCACCCAAACTATCCTGTAAAGTTGCGTGAGATTAGCTCCCTTTTTTCCTAGATGCGGCGTATTGAAGGATAAAGCCTCCAGTGATAATCAGGTAAGTCTTGTAATATAAGTGATTGTCTTTTAGTCTCTTTTGGCTCACCTTGCTATTTCTTGTCTTTTCCCCAGATGTTGAAAATCACCGAAAAAAGTGATGGAGGCAGCGCCGAGTCGGTGATGCTGTGGGCTGGTGAAAATGGAGCGGCGCTGCAGCTGGGATGCGACGCGTGCCGGAAGAATGTCCCTTCAGGTTCGGAGTGATGCAAGATCCGAAATCAGGTAAAGAATCAGATTAAAGTCCGTAATCTAACCTCTTCTCCTATTTTCCTTTCTCTCCTAGGGGCTCCGTGTTCGAGGCGAGCGTGGCAGAAGACTGGATGCAGGTTTGCAGACACGGTGAGCGTTACGCTGCTAAATGCAGAGTAACACGAAGCATGTGTTGTAGATCGTGCGTGGCTTAAATAGCTTCAAAAGTAGTCCCAGGTAAGAAGTCCCTAGAACCACACCCGAGTGAAAAGTAGTCCTTGTGGAAAAATAGTCCCTTCCAGGTCTCACGTTGGCCTGGATGCATCTGCAGCATGGTCTGCCTGAGGTAAGTGATGATTATGAGCCTGGCGCCTTAGGCGCCAGGACTGATTCCTACTATGAGTCTCGCGCCTAAGGCGCCAGGACTGAACCCAGATAGCCCCTAGCCGGGGCTTCTGAGGTTTAAACAAATGTCCGGATGCCTGCTTCTGGGGCGGATGGGCTTGGTCCAGCTGCCTGGGGGTAGGCATCATGACAGCACTCCCACCCGAGGCCCCCCCTAAGGTTGTTCTTCCTCTGGGCCGTGGTTTGTCTGGGAAGTTCTGATGGAATTTCTTCACTAATCGAGGTGCATGGACATGGTCACTGAGTTTCCATGACCTTTCCTGTGGTCCGTAACCTTTCCAATCGATTAAATAAAAAAGTTTAAGTTTAACCATTTTAGAGTCCAGGATATCTTTTACCTTGAATTCAGGTTCTCCATCTATTAGGATGGGTCAGGTGGCTTGGCTAATCTTGTTCCGGGTTGAACTGGTTTTAGAAGTGAAACATGGAAGACTGGATGGATCCGCATACTAGAGGGCAATTCTAATTTAACTGCTACCGGGTTGATATTTTTTTTAATGGTGTAAGGCCCCAAATATCTTGAATTAAAAGTTTGAGTCCCTTTTATGGGTATGTGTCTGGTTGCCAGCCAAACTTGATCTCCAATCTGATAATGGGGAGTGTCACTCCTATGCTGATCAGCATTCTTCTTGTATTTCTCCTTTGCTTTTTTCAAATGTTCAGTTGCTTCCTTAAAGGCTTGAGTAATAGTAGAGTGCAGATGGGTCACTGCCGGCATTTCCAAGTGTTGGGGTGAATCAAGTTCTGAGGTTCGAGGATGATGACCATAAATGGTATAAAAGGGGCTTTGTCCGGTTCCTGAATGTACTGAGTTATTGTATGCGTATTGGGCATTCCATAATATATCCTTCCAATTGCCCTCGGTCTGATGTAACATGCAATGTAGGTATTGTTCCAAAGTCTGGTTGGTCCTTTCCGTCTGACCATCGGTCTGGGGATGGTGACTAGTAGATAACCTCACGTCGATTTGCGCAAGTTGACAACATTTCTTCCAGAATCGCGAAATGAATTGACTACCTCGATCTGACACCAATACAGAAGGAAATCCATGTACTCGAACAATGTTTTCAAGGAATTGCTTGGCCAAAATTGAAGCGGAAGGTAATCCCTTTAAATGAATAAAGTGAGACATCTTGGAAAAAAGGTCAACAACTAATAGAATGGTGTTAAACCCATTACATGGAGGTAGATCTGTAATAAAGTCTAGGGACAAATTGTGCGGTGTAGGCGGAATATCCAAAGGCTGTAAGAGACCGGCTGGTTTCTTCTTCTGACTTTTGTCTTGGGCGCAGATCCCACAAGACAACACAAATGACTTTACGTCCTTTCGCCAGGTGGGCCACCAGAATTGTCTTTTAATTTTAGCTTCAGTCTTGGCAATACCTGGGTGTCCTTCCATCAAAGCATCATGGTAATTGGAGATTACCAATTCTTGCAGTTCCTTGTGTGGTAAAAATAGACGCCCTGGATAGTAGGGTAACTCATTAATGACTGAATAATCTGGGCTTTTTTTCCCAGTCCTGCAGGCTGTTGAATCGAAAAGTTGTTGAATCTTTAAATGAATATCTTCCAAAGTCTGTAAAGTAGTTATGCCGAGGATTCTTTGTCCTGGAATTATGGGTACTGGTTCTGGGTTCGAAAATGCTTCTCCCATTCCTATTCGGGATAAGGCATCTGCCTTACCATTCTTGCAACCAGGTCGATAAGTAATCACGAAATCGAATTTGGCGAAGAATAGCGCCCATCGGAGTTGACGGGATGATGGGACCTTGGCTGTTTTTAAATACTGCAAGTTCCTGTGGTCAGTGATTACTGTGATGTTGTGCCTAGCACCGAGAAGGTAATGTCTCCAAGCTTTGAAGGCGGATTTGATGGCTAACAATTCTTTATCGGTAACCGCATAGTTTCATTCGGGGGCCGAAAACTTTCTGGACCAAAAGGCTACAGGATGAAGTTGACTGGTTTTGGGATCCTTCAGGGACAGGACAGCCCCCATGGCTAAACTGGACGCATCTGTTTCGACTATGTATGGAAGTTCGGGACGTGGATACTTCAAGACAGGTGCTGATGTGAATTTCAACTTCAACTCTTGGAAGGCTTTTTCAGCCTCTTCGGTCCACAAGAAGCGTTTGTTTTTTTCGCAAAAGTGCTGTGATGGGGTGTATGACCTGTGAGAAGTCTGGAATAAATCTGCGGTAGAAAATAGCAAATCCGAGCATGCTTTGTACTCCTTTAACTGAATTGGGTGATGGCCATTTGAGGATTGCATCCACTTGTCGAGAGTCCATTCGGACTCCTTTTGGAGTCAAGATAAATCCTAGGAATTCTACTTCCGTGGTATGAAAAACGCATTTTTCCAGTTTCGCAAATAACTTGTGCTGACGTAGTTTCTGAAGGACTGCTCGAACGTGCTCAACATGATCTGATTCTGAGGAAGAGTACACTAGAATATCGTTAATGTAAACGACAACACAAACGTCGATGAGTTCACAAAGGACATCGTTCATAAAATACTGGAAGGCTGCTGGTGCATTGCACAACCCGAAGGGCATCACCTGATATTCGAACAATCCGTATTTGGTGCGAAAGGCAGTCTTCCATTCGTCACCCTTCTTTACACGTACCAAATGATATGCCCCTCTAAGATCTAATTTAGTGTAAATGCAAGCATCCTTTACCTGGTCTAGTAACTCGGGGATCAAAGACAATGGGTATCGGTTCTTCACAGTAATCTGATTTAATGCGCGGTAGTCTATACATGTTCTAAGCTCACCTTCCTTTTTCGGTACGAAGAACAAAGCTGAGGAAACAGGGGACTTGGATGGACGAATGAAACCATTAGCAAGGTATTGGTCTAGATATTGTCGTAGGTGCAGGTTTTCGGGTTCCGTGATGGCGTAGATTCTGCTGCATGGGGGTTGTGCAGCGGGGATGAGGTCGATTTGACAATCGTATGATCTGTGTGGCGGTAAGGTATTTGCCTGTTCTTTTTGGAAAACGTCCTGGAATTCTTGGTATTCCTGAGGTAACTACATGACTGGAGTAGTGACTGTGGCCAGACCTTTGTTCAAGGGTTTTTCTGGGTAGCAGGTGTGTGCACAATCCGGGAAGGTTATTCTCTTTTTCCCGCCAATCAAAACAAGGATTATGTGTTTCTAACCAAGGTATCCCCAGTATTATTTGGAACTGTGGGGCTTTGATTAGGTCAAACACAATAGTCTCTCGATGCCCGTCCTGACCCAGCAATGTCTTCTCTGTAGTGGAATGAGTTACAGGCCCAGAGGCAATTTCATTTCCATCGACTGGAGTGACAACATCCGGAGCGGTCTTTTTGCAGAGAGATAGATTCATCCTAGAAGCCAATTTATGGTCCATATAGTTTCCTACGGCCCCGCTATCGATATATGCCCTTGCTGCGTGCATACATGATGGGAGTCTTGGATCAATGAGGACCATTGGTTTGATTAGATGCGAGGTCTGAGTGTCCTTCTTCAAGCTCGGCAAGCGGACCTCTACGCTTGTCGAGCGTTGTCATGATGCCTACCCCCGGAGCACCAGGCCAGGCCCAGCACCCCCGGGAGCAGGCATCATGCCCCCGGGTAAAAGCCCAGCAGCCCCTTATAGGGGCTCTTTGGACTCTGTCCTGGCGCCGTTGGCGCCAGGCTCATGTTGGACATCAGTCCTGGCGCCATAGGCGCCAGGCTCATAAAGGAAGGTGTTTTGTGCACTTACCTGATGCAGACCATGCTGCAAGATTCAGGCCTCCCTGAGACCTGAAAGGGACTATTTTTTCATTGGGACTATTTTGCCACTCGGGCGTGGCCAGGGAAGGATACTTACCTGGAACTACTTTGGGGGGCTATTTAAGCCACGCCCAGACAGTAGCTCACGCTTCGCGTTGTTCTGCATCCAAGCAGCTGAACGCTCACTGTGTCTGCTCCTGCATCTGGTCTCCAGCCACGCCCGCCTCGATCCTGGAAAACCTGTAAGGAAAGAAGAGAAGAGAAAGGTGAAAACCAAGAATTTTATCAAACTTCTTACCTGCATTCGGAACCTTCATGCCAGCGTTCCTGAGAAAAGACTTTCATTTAAAAGCACTGCGTTGCTCGCTGCAGCGCCGCGCTTCACTCACCTGTCCTCGGGAGTTCTTCTGGCTTCACCGTGACTGTCTGCACTGGTCGCCACATCTCTGCGCCTAGGGAGAGAAGGAGAGACAAAAGGTGAGCAGAAGGAACACATGAGGAAAGCCTAATTTTCCGCCATAACACTTACCGGTCTACTGTTATTGGATCATTCCTAATTTCGGGTCGGCGCCGCTACGTTGGCAGGTACCGCACCCCGGCCCCTATGGGGAAAGGACAAAAGACATTACTAGAGGAATATAAAGACATTAAGAGGGATCGCCCCCATCGCTAACTCACCAGAGTTTACCATCGGCAAGTCAATCCCACAACGCATCGCCTTCATTCTGCACCTGAATTAAAGGACAGAAAACAGGTTAGGAAGACAACAGAAAAGGAGGCTCAACACTTGAACTTTTGTAATCTTCATACTTACGGCATTCCGCTCGGAAAAGTCAAGTGGATTTTGCCAGCGCCATTCTGAAAACCAGTGAAGTAACTGGACAAACACGCGCCCCTGCACCAGAAGCAGGATGGAGAGTTCATCCTTTCAAACCATAAGGTGAGCTTCAACCGGGGATTTCGGAGGAAGTTAGAGAAGAACGAAGGGGGCAGGGGGGGAGCAAGCCACTATTCTGCAGATTGTTAATCCCCTTTCTCATCTGCAGAAGGATATTCCTACGGGCCAGACAAGCAAGATTTAAGGGTCCTGTTCAGTCGGTGTTCCGAGTTCTGCGCATCACGCTCGAAGAGGCCACAGCAACCCAGACTAGACCAACGCCTCCGTGGGAGTCAGGTGAGCGTTACAGGCGTTGTCGTTTCCCGATTCAGGCTCTGTTTGATTTCGAACAGCTACTCCGGCTACTCTCTTGGATGGTTTAATAGGGCAATCCCTTAGAAAATGTCCTGAAGCCCCACAATAAAGGCACAATTGCATTTGTCGTCTTCTTTCTCTCTCTTTCGGCATTAAGGGTCCCTTAATCCCCCCGATCTGCATAGGTTCTGATGTGTCAGTTCCTTTGGAGGTAACATGTGGTTTGACCAGTACTCGATTCTCGAATTTAGCTCGATCAGCCTTTCGATTCTGGAGTCGGTGGTCTAACTGGACTACTAAGTCTATATATTCTGTGCAATCCTGGGGTGGGTTCACCACTTGGGCCAAAACATCTTTCAGTTCACCCCGAAGCCCACGATGAAATAAAGTAATTCTTTTCTCCTATGGCCAGCCGGTTTCCACCACTAACCTGTTGAAGGTTGCGATATAGGTTAGCAGATCCTGAGTGCCTTGTCGTAGGGATAAAAGTTCCTTATCCAGGGCCTGACCCTGCGAATATCTGGCAAATAGTCTTTCCATGCTCAATTGAAAACCTTGAAAATCCCGAAGAAGAGGGTCGTCCTGGTTGACCAGCGGGATTGACCAATCTGCTGCGCTGCCACTAAGGTACGATAGTACAAAGGGTACTTTGGCTTGGTAGTTTGGGAAAGCTCCTGGTCTGCATAGAAAGTGCAAGCAGCACTTGTTCATGAACACGGCGAACATTTTCGGGTCCCCAGCAAAACGTTCGGGTGGAGCTAAAGGAATGCTCCCTGGTAGAACCACTTGCACAGGATTGCTCGAAGAGACAGGAGTTGGATTCCCTCCGCGAGTCCAGGTAGTAGTGTTTGGCCAGCTTGGCTTTGCAGCAGTTGTCTAGCAAGATCATCAGTGCGTTCCTTTGACAAAATAAGTTCTCTCCTGAGGGTATTAGACTCTTGGCATGCAGAGTGCACCTCTGCCCTAAGTTCCCCTAACAGTTGGGCTAGTTGGTCGGTTTCAGAGGTTTCTATAACGCCCGGGTGGGGTTTTTTAGGTAGGCTTCGCGTTCTGTTACGCTCACCTGGTTCCCATAGGGGCGTAGATCGAACCCGGACAGCTCCGACCTCCACCAGCGTGAAGCGTACGGCAAAGATGACCGTCTGGACGGACCCCCTTAGTCTTGTAAGCTTGACTCGTAGAAATATTCTCCTATAGATGGAGAAAGGTATTTAGCCCCGTGGGTGTGAATGCAGACCCCCCTCCCTGCTCCCGTTCTCCCCACTTGTCACCTCCAATATTCCCAGTCAATGTCCTCACCTTATGTTTTTGATTGATGAGCTCTCCATCCTACGTGGCATGCAGGGGTGCGTAGATACCAGTTACTTCACTGGATTTAGGTGCTGGAGTTCTGGACGATTATAGAGTTCAGAGTTTGCCAAGTTTTAAAGAGTTCAAAATGTCCAATGTTCACTTTTGCACTTCCCTGTTGATTTGCGGTGGCAAATTCTGTCTGGAGGCTGCTGCCTGCGTTCAGGTAAGAGTCTGTATCACCCAAACTATCCTGTAAAGTTGCGTGAGATTAGCTCCCTTTTTTCCTTGATGCGGCGAATTGAAGGATAAAGCCTCCAGTGATAATCAGGTAAGTCTTGTAATATAAGTGATTGTCTTTTAGTCTCTTTAAGCTCACCTTGCTATTTCTTGTCTTTTCCCCAGATGTTGAAAATCACCGAAAAAAGTGACGGAGGCAGCGCCGAGTCGGTGATGCTGTGGGCTAGTGAAAATGGAGTGGCACTGCAGCTGGGATGCGACGCATGCCGGAAGAATGTCCCTTCAGGCTTGGAGTGATGGAAGATCCGAAATCAGGTAAGGAATCAGATCAAAGTCCGTAATCTAACCTCTTCTCTTATTTTCTTTTCTCTCCTAGGGGCTCCGTGTTCGAGGCAGGCGTGGCAGAAGACTGGATGCAGGTTTGCAGACACGGTGAGCGTTACGCTGCTAAATGCAGAGTAACGCAAAGCGTGTGTTGTAGATCGGGCTTGGCTTAAATAGCTTCAAAAGTAGTCCCAGGTAAGAAGTCCCTAGAACCACACCGGAGTGAAAAGTAGTCCTTGTGGAAAAATAGTCCCTTCCAGGTCTCACGTTGGCCTGGATGCATGTGCAGCATGGTCTGCCTGAGGTAAGTGATGGCTATGAGCCTGGCGCATTAGGCGCCAGGACTGATTCCTACTATGAGCCTGGCGTCTAAGGCACCAGTGCTGAACCCAGACAGCCCCTCGCCGGGGCTTCTGAGGTTTAAACAAATGTCCGGATGCCTGCTTCCGAGGCGGATGGGCTTGGTCCAGCTGGCCGGGGGTAGGCATCATGACATTCGCTTACATTTCTACAGGATTCTCTGCAAAGCTTTGTGCACCATGGCAAACAAAACAGCAATGGAGGTAAAAAAAAATACCATTTCCTTGGAACCACTGGAAATCTTGCTGCATATTAATGCTTTCATAGTTGTTGCGGAACATCCCAGCACTGCACATAAAGTCACACATGCTTTTGTTTATCCAACACCTCCCAACCTCTGGCTGTGGACAAATTACACTTGTATGGTCCCATGCTCCTCTTGGTGTTATCGATGAGAAAATCACCTTGGCAGTGGGAAACATCTGCATCACTGCTCTCATCAACTTATTTAGGTGAGCGAGCAAACATGAGCACGACATGCACTCCAAATGTAGTGCTCCAAAATGCACGACCATCACATCAACAGTACCAACAGAGACCACACATGTCCAAACGAGATCCATGCACCCGAAACCCCACTCATAGACTGTGCCCCAAAAAGCCTCCACTCCTTCCAACTGAAAGTTAGAAGCAAAGCTTCTGTCCATGGCATACATGTGCAGATCTTGCACAAAGGTATCACCCACGAATAGCACTCTGCGTCTCGCCATCTCTGCCGATATCACTGCATCGAGTTTTGGGTAAAATTGTTACCGCCCCTTCCTGTGAGCCACACCCTCCACACCTGATTGGATAATCCCGACAGTTCAATTTGCAAGGCCACCATGCTCAGAAGGGCAGAATGTACCACGTGCCTCTTCCCAGCTACAGCGAGGGCCGCAACCCAGAAAAACAGACACAGTCCTTCGTCCGTTTCCACTGTTACATTTGCAACACTCCCTCATTAGGTAATATGACATAGTCACAAAAGCATGTAGCAATCACATGCAAGACCACTGCATTGAACACTATCATTTCTGTACAGCACTCCAGATGTATCGTTAGAAACTCACAATACACGTGTACTTAGTGATGCTGACGACTTCTTCTCATGGTGCAATGTGGTAAGAGACTTCTTCTAGCAAATGTCTTGTACAGGGCAACCCATAGCAAATGGAAATATTCCGAAATTGGTCCCTAATGTGCAACGTGTTCACTGACCTACACCATGTGCTAGTGAACGCATATTGCCTCCCTCTGCTTTTTCCACCAAGTGGAAAATGTTCTCGAAAACCACTTTTCCAAGGTCACCATCCTCGGAGAGATGCAGAGTTAACCCTGTATGGCAGCATTATGTGGTGCTGTGTGTGGCCAAGGCCTAGTCTCTTGGGTGCATGGCCAAAGGCCTACGGTCTTTGGCCATGTACCCAAAAGTTTAGGACTTGCCCAGACCCCACACAACATATTGGCACCATGAATGGAAACATTTGCCGCGTGCCGCAATCCACAAATGTACCATACGATGGGTGGTATAAAGGGCAACCCATAGCAAAGGCAAATGGTGACATGTGGCTCCCTACTCTGCAATACGTGCAATAATGTACACCATATGGTACTGTATGCATATCAGGTTACTTGTGCACTTCTACCATGTGTACAATTTCCTGCCCACCATTCTTTAAATGACACCTCCCCAGAGACATGCATGCTTTAAACTGCATGCCAACAGTATGATGCCGTGGCTACTGTGCAGGCCTAGGCTCTTTGGTGCCTGCTCTACGGCCATTCGCCCTGCACCCACCAGTGTAATCTAGCTCACCCCAAGCAGAACATAACAGAGTCATGCAGGTGAATGAGTGCCAGGTACACACCGTGCAACCCTACCACTTATAAGCACCCAGTACTTTACCACTGCACCCAGTGGACACAGCACATGATGGGTCAGTTCATGAGGTCCAGGCATGCAGTAAACACTGTACGATGTGCTACCAATCCCCACATCCATGGAACCAACATTGTATACATTGCAGTGTCTTCAGTGACCACGGAAACACGTAGCCTCACCAGCTACGGTGCTGTAACTCAAACTACCTGCAGTCCCCACACAAGGTGGAGACACTGCAAATTGGCTCAATATGCACAGATACTGCAGACACACGACCGTCTACTTCCACCTGCTGACATATTTCATATGAAACACTTCTCACTCCCCCTCCCTCCCCTTCCCTTCTTTCCACCACCACATGGCGTAAAGTATGTTTGTCAGTCCCTTTCGATGCCGCACTGTCCTCCGATACACCATAGCGGCTTTCCCAAAAACTTTGACACACGGCACGCTTCCCTCCAGCCAACCACCGGCCACGTTCAATGATCGCTGTCATTATGGTGTACCGCAAGCCAATGACACTTCTGTCCGGGGAGTGAACAGGGAAATGAGTTTGCAGAGCGGAGTCAGATATCACTCATTTATTGAGCTGTACATTTCACTTCTTTGCATCAAAAGCACTGGTCGGATTTCCACCAAGCACACAAAAGCACGCTTTCTGAACGAAGCCCCCGCTCCTGCTCCCACCCCCACGCACAAAACCTCACCAAAGTTGGGGAAACAATTCAGGATGAGGCGTATACTTTCTTGGTAACGTTTGGTGAGGATTCGTCCAGGGGGAATTAAGTTATAAACCACCCAAAAAGTGGTCTACCTATGTGTTTAGCAACTTAACCATAACTACACGGCCTCTACCGTGGGCCGTGTAATATATATATATATATATATATATATATATATATATATATATATATATATATATATATATATATATATATATATAAATTAGGCAACTTTGTACAGCATATCAATATGTTGATCACTGTGGCACCACATAGAGGTATGACTATCACCCCAGTCCATTCATTCCTCCACACCAACTCAAAATCAGGTTACCTATTAATATGCTGTACAAGGTTGACTCATTTATTTGAATGTTTAAAGTTTGGTATTGCACGTGTTTTGTATATATACATATATATTTCCAATGCATTCATAGCCCAGTCTCATTCACCTTCAGACATGTCACTATAAAAGTATAGGATTCACATATATCTCAGGCAAGCAAAGACACCCTTTTTAAGTGATACGGTTTGAAGCCTAGAACATTATTCCAAGCTTATGCTTGGATTTATTGATGCTAACACTTGGGCATTTATAATAATCCATTATTTATATAGCGCTTTCGCCCGAGCATTTTATGTCAGATACTCTTATATAAAATGATTGCTACCTAGCAACTTAAATGAAGCTCATTTGTCAACCTCAGAAGGATGCCAAGTTGAGTACACCTACCGAGTATTCAAAATTGAGACATGAGGAATACATAGAGATCCCAACAGTGGGCACTTAAACTGCTGAGCTTCCTTACCAGCTATTTCTCCTTAAATGTGCATTTGGTTCGGGGGATCACATTTTTCCATTATTCTAACATGTATTACTACTGTGCTTAGAAGCAGGAGGAATATGTTATTCCTAGTTAACCTGATATTAGTGTTGTATTTTGTTTTAAAAAGCAATCAAGGGGACAGAAGAGGGTGATGGCGGAATATCCTGATAAATATTTGTTTTTAATCCACAATTTATTACACCGCAGACTATGGTACAATTAGAGCTCATTGAGTTTGACATGTAGCGCCATGCACTTTCCATATTTCAGCAGGGCTGAAGCAGCCTTTTATTCTCCTGAGGTTGATAAATTAAGTTCTATTTAATCTTACAGTAATAACATATATTTTTACAGTGCTTACATACTACAGGAAACTGAACGAATTGCACACAATTCATCACACCGTTACTCATACAACAAACACCAACTAACCCTTAACAACTAAAAGCAAACCCAGTGCACAGTGACAGTTATTTCCGAACTGAAGCTACCAACAGTAGAATAAGCATACACTTACTTTTGGGGTCCCAAAATTTCTTTTTGTCCCATAGACATAATGGGAAAAAAATGAGCGCACATCTAAAGCTCAAACCGCTGGACGGATTTCCACCAAATTTGCGGCAGGAGCGGCAGGCTTAGTCCCAAAAGCCTGCTTTTGTTAAATGTTTCCAGTCATTTTTTTTACAAACGGCCAAAACATAAAGCAAAATACTTGTGATACCTATGCCCGCTCTGCGGACACTCTTCCCTGTTCGCTCCACAGACAGGACACCAATTGGATAATAGGCTTGCACCACTGTCTGCGGACACACGTCATGTTTCCTGATTGGCTGGGATGAGGTGTGAGGTGCGTCACATTGTTTTGATGCACCGTCCATCTTGGATCTGCCAACAGCGTGGCGGTGAACAGAGGCAAAATGCAATTTTGGGGAGTGTGCTTGTGTGCAGAAGTGCTTGGGGAGGGTTGGGGAGTAAGAGATGGGTCAAACTCTGTTTTTGTGTACGTGGCAGGTGCCCCTGATGTGCTCGCCATGTCCGCGGTCATAGCGGTTGTCCATCAATATGATCAATGAACTACTGGCTATTTCACTTTAGTATGCTGTTGGTTTTGGGTTGTTAGTAGAGGATTGATTGTCATAAATATCAGCTATAAGGAGCCCACATACCATAGTCAAAATGTTTGGTATTATAGGTGTGTTATGCAAGACACACACATAGTTTGGTACTTTAGTGGAGGTACTTTTAAACTTTAGTATTTCTTTGTTGTATGTGTTTAATAGAAGGTTTCTATATGTAGAGTATTTGGTAGTTTGTGGTAAAGCTAATGCATTTTGTAAGTGGCTTTCACTTTCAAAATATTTTCTCTGGATATGCTCTATTTCTTTGAGTAGTTGTTTGACTGGACCATGTAGAAGATTGTTATTTAAATTGACTAATGCTAAAGCAGGACTTTTAGCAAGTAGAGTTTATGGACCAGATTTTTATAGTTGCATGATGTGTTGATCCTGAAATGCAGGCTAATGAATGTGCTTGTAGTCCTGTGTATTTGTGCACTGGACAGGCATCCATATTCTGTAGAAGTTTCATTTTGATTTTGTCTTTGCTTTTTACATACTAATTGAGGAAGTGGCGTAAAGATTTGAAAGATTTTTTGGCAATGTTACACATTGATGTGCACTGGCATTTGTAGACTGGATGTTTGGTTTATTAGAATGGAGAGGTGATACTGAGTTTTTTGAGGATATTTTTGTGAGTAGAGTTTCTTGTTTCATAATGGTGTGCTTATGTTTTTCATACCCTCTGTAAGTGATTTCAACCCAGCATGCCACCTAAATCAATGCCTAGCGTGTGATGCACAGCTGGAACCCTTAATTATATATTTGTGTCTATAAGTTCTTGTATTTCTTAATGATGTACCCTTATATCACGCCCCTCTCTTTGAATCCCCCCGGTCTCACTGAACCAAGAAGAAGGTTGTTTTGCAAAGTTAAAAGATTTATTTTAGGAATTTGAACAATACATATATCATACTTTTATGAATTTTAACAATATCTAGATATCACACTATTAATATTTATACAATGATCAGCATTGGGTGATCTCACAATAATCAACAATCTCTTTAATCAGAATGAGTATGGATAAGAAAAATAATGCAGCCTAGAATAATACCTGGTATGGATAGGAAAACAATGCAACATAGAATAATACTTGATAAGGATTCAATCAAATGCAATGTCGCTTTTTCCCCCTGTACAATACTGTACACTACTCAATTCCCAATATGCAATATAGAGATGGAAGGGGAGAAAACAGGTACCAGGAAAATACAATCTCAACCAATACAGTTTCAGTCCCAGTTCCCCCCAGCAAGCATAGAGAGAAACAGGAATGATTTCAAAACAGGTCGAATGCTTTTAAATGTGGCTTGTAATGAATGGGAAAAACACAAAAAATTGATTTAATTCTCTAAATTGTAATCAAAACTAGTGGGAGCAGCTTGGATAGGTTCAGTTAAACACTAGGAATGATGATTGAATAACTAGTAGATTGGAAACTGAATTCTGAGGTCAGATGCAAAGAATAGCTACTTTACATGTGTTGGAATTGAGCCAAATGCAAATCCGCGGCAAACTTTTCAGTGCGCGAGAAACGCGATTGCAGCAAAACTATAAGGAGTTGTAATGCAGTTTTGGGTTGGTTTGAAAGCTGAGGATGTTAGCTTCAATTTGACACTTACATTTTGGTATGGAAGTTACAGAGGTTTTAGTAGAGGTCGATTTGTCTCAGAAAGAGTCAGGATTTTCAAATGAAAGATGCGCTTTTGAATTACAAACAAGAATTTTCTTTACACTAAGGGAGGCTATGAAGATGCAAGATACCCAACGGGACAGCCACCAAAACAGCGGCGCCTCTGCTCTGACCTTTGCCCGCCAAGACACTTGTCTTTCCCCAGCAAATATATTAGCGCAAAGTTGAATTTATCACTACAATTAACAAAGGACTATATGGATGAGGGAAAGTTTCAGAAAAGACAAAAGAGATTCTACAATGCAGTTATGGATATGCTAGAATGGTTTTGGATTTGGATTACTTAAAGCTAAGAGTTTGGCTATGGACAATTCTATGCTAGATACTCACAACTATGGTTTGGAATAGGCCCGTCAAAGATATGGTCAAAGGGTTCTGGACTGGAATTCTGCTAGCCCACCGGACAGGATTCAGGCGCTTGGTTCTGCACTCAGCACAGCACTTGGTCTCTGCATGGACTCTGACCTGGATCTACAGCTATCTGGTTACAGCGCTGCTCTACTGGTTTGGATGCCTGGGTTCTGGCAAGAGTTCTTGGCAAGAAGCAGAATGAGCACAGCTAGGCTGTTCAATTTTCTGTGTGCCCCGTGGAACTCTGGGGTTAAAATCTGGTTGCAAGATTTTAAAAGCCAGCTGAGAAGGGTTCAGCTTTGGAGTTGGGCCTTCTGTTTTCAGAGTTTGGGAGCCTTGGATCTGGGTTCCTCCTGCAGAGCGCTTTGCCAGCAAATCAGTTGATGGGTGAATTTGTGTGTGTCTCTAGGTCCTAAAAAGTCCCTATTTATGTATTTCCCAAAAGGGTGGGTAGGCTGATTATACTAAGCCCACCCTCTAGGAATCCGATTGGTCAGAGTATTTCCCCTCACTTATTTGAGAAGGAAATCTAGTGTCATAGTGATGCTGCAATTTACAATCCAAGGAGTACCTCCCCTTTGTTTCAGTACAGTATATCTATTTTTCACATAAATCATATTTACCATATCACCAAGTTGCTAATAATACATATTCACATCACAAATTTAATAAAGCACGTATCCATTTGAGTCTCATTTTAGTGCGAGCTTCGCTTCAAAATTAACCGTTTTCACGTTTTTAGTGGGGTACCCAGTGTCATATCTGTCCACATTTTTCTCCATGAATGCGCATGACATCTGGGCATAATTCTTTGAAGTTTCATATTTCTAGCATTATCACAATTGCTACAACATCAACATTTCGGTAGTCCTGTCTCTGAACATCGCACAGTTCAGAGTAGTCTCAAACTGTGAGCAGCATTTTCATATTAAAAACCTATAAATTACAGATTTTAACCTGTTTTGCACAGTTCTCTGAGTCTTTTTCCACAAAGATATTTTCTTGTAATCTAAGATACACAAATCTGCTCCATTGTTTGGCTGGGCCCAGAGCCCTCCCCGCCTTTCTTCCGGCTAGCAGTTGGTTTCTGTTGACGCCCGAATTTGCATTTCCTTTCAGGCCAGAAGCCTATTGTCTCACTCCCAGGAGCAGCAGCCAGTGCCCCTCCCCTCTTAATCAACACCTGAATGTGAGCTCCTGCCCTGTTGGTGGGAAGCAGAAGGGTGGTGTGTTTCCCAGTGGGGGAAGCTTCTTTGAAGTTTTGCTGAATCAGGTTCCTTTAAAGTAAATTGTTACATTGTTCTTTGTTGAAATTAAAGTTACAGTTTTTAAAACAGGCAAACAAATCTCTAATTCTAGTCTTTTAAAACACAGAGATTAAACAGATGCAACCTATATTGCTTTTCATGGCAAGTCACTTAATTTCAACCATGTGATTCTAACTGCACAAGTTAAGCTTCCAGACAGCTTTCCGACAGGCGGCCGACGGTACTGCGCCCATATTTTACAGATTTTCACAGACAAGTACACTTTTTAAAGTGGATATTCTTATGATGGATTCTGCTTCTCCTGACTTTGTGTGCTTCTGTTAATTCTTTAAATGAAGTGATGGGTAACACCCAGCAAGGATGTTGGACATTTTCTGATGTTTTTGAAACATTATTTTGCAATTTCAGCAGCCAGGGAAAAAAGGATTTCAGAGCACCTTTGGGTTTCCTTGCAATAAAGCACTGCCTTTCATGAAGTTTCCATTTCACTCTGCGGGCAGCCCAATGACAGGTTTTGTCAGTGTGGTCTCCTGTTTTACCACTGACATCAGCAAAATGGATTGGCAGTCTATTTTTTAGGTTTCCCTGCGCACTTCTCAGAGATTTTTTTAGCGCATAGAGCTTTTTGGTGGCTATACTGTTGTTTCTGACGAAAGCAGCACACAGTGATGTCGCAGGGCAGAGCCTAGTGGGTCAGAACATCCCACAAGCCCCCTCCTTATGATTTGGCGTTGCTTGTCATCAATGGGAAGTCGCAAGACTGGGATGATCAGTCTCATTTCTTTTGGATCCAAAAATGGCAAAGTTCCTCATCTTTTCCTCCATCAGGTACGGATCGACCAGTTCCTCGCCCAGTCCTGATGTGGGTATGAAGCAATACCCCGGGCCCCTTGGATCTTTGCTTCCGGACCCTGGGTGGTCCTCCTTGGTTTTAGTCTCTATTGTTTCCAATTCTAGGATGACAAAGCAAAAACATATTTGTAGACATTTCCCCACCACTGTTGATGTAGTAGGGCGGACACATACATTTTGACAAATCAGGACACATTTTTCTATTGTAATTTATGGACTATATATGGAATATTTTATAGTTGGAATTCTAGGGAGCTGGAGTGACCCCCTCTGGGGTTCCAGAAGACTCCTCCAGTTGCTGCAGAGTGTGCTTAGGATGGCAACACTTTAGTTGGTTAATATGGACCCACCTATCTTCCCCCTATGCCAAACTGCCTTTGGGGATGCAGATTTTGTAGGCGACTGGTGAGATTTTGTCTACAATTTCAAAAGGACCCCTCCAGGTAGGCAAATATGTGCGCAGTTTGGCCTGGTTCCTTTGGAAATTGTATAAGTAGACCCGGTCTCCTACATGGTGTTCTTTTCTGGTAGTCTTTAAGTCATAGTGGGTCTTCATGCTGTCCGCAGTTCTTTCAAGATTTCACTGAGCATAGGCAAAAGCATTTTGAAGGTGTTTTCTTAGATTTTCAACATACTCGTGAGTTGTGGAGGCATTGATCAATGTCTGCTCTTGGGTTCTGTAGGGCAGATGCTGGGGAAGCACCATCCTGCATCCCGTCATCAGCTCAAACAGTGACATTTTAGTTGCAGATGAAGGGGTAGATCTGATGGGCATTAGGACAAGAGGTAATCGAATATCCCAACTTGGCCCAGAATCTGCCACAAACTTTTTTAATATGCTCACAATTGTCTTGTTGTATCTCTCTACTACACCACTAGAGGCTAGCCAGTAAGCAATGTGTAATTTCCTTTTGATCCCAAGTATGCCCCACATCTTTGTCATTACTTCGCTAGTGAAGTGGCTAACTCGGTCTGACTTGATCCTTTGGGGTAGTCCAAAACGTGAAAAGATGTGGTTGATCATCAGGGCAGCTGCTGTTTCTGCCTTGCAATTTGGGGCCGGGAGACATTCCACCCACTTAGTAAACAAGCATGTCACGGTCAACATGTACCTATCCCCCCTAGAAGAGCGAATCACGGGCCCAATATGATCGACTTGCAAATTTGACCATGGCAGTGTCATCCCCCTCTTTTGGAGAGGTGCACGGTGTGTGAGGGATGTTGGCTGAAATTGTGCACACACAAGACACCCCTTCAAGTATTGGTGCTGCCCCATGTGTGGCCAGTATGCAACCTCTCTTAATATTTCAAGCATTGTATGAAACCCCCTATGACCGGCTGTGGCCGCATCATGGGCGTGACTTAAAATCAGGCTTCGGAATGAGGTAGGGACCACCCACTGATCATGGCCAGCCAGGGATCTCCTTACCAACAAACCGTCTTGGATTCTGAATATTTTTGGACATTTCATCAACAATCTGAGATCCTCTTTCCCAATGTAATCGGTATCCATCAGGGGAACAGGGGAAAGTTCTCAGGGTCCTCAATATGTTGATAAAACATACCAATTATTGGATCCCCTTTTTGAGCCGTAATCAAATCAGCATCTGGGTCTCCTTACTCCATTGTGCAGTTGAGAGTTCATTGTGAGCATTTGTCTGGGACCTAGTGATCGCAGTGACCTGGATTTCCCCCAACAGGGACTTGATCGCAAGTAGATCCCGTTGGATGGCTCCGGGTGTGGCCAGCTGATCAGCTAAGTCATTTCCAGTTTTGTCTGGTCCCTCTACTTTGGAATGACCCTTGATCTTTTTCCAGTAGATGGTTATCCCATTTGAGGTGACCAGATCATCAATGTTTTGAATTAATTTTCCATGTTTCAAGGGTTTATTATTAGCACATAGCATGCCTCTGGTTTTCCAATTAACCAGGTTCTCCACAAACCCGTTCCGCACATAATCCGAATCTGTGATTATGACCAGTTCATGGAGTTGATGTTGGACAGTAGTGAGGATTGCTTGATGCACAGCCATCAACTCTGCCACTTGACTTCTTTGGGGACCAATCTTGTACCCAGCGGAGGGTTCTGGGCCCTAATTTCACCCATGCATTCCCTAGGCCGGCCACAAGTTCTTTTTCCCCATTGTTGTCAACATGGTAGGAGCATCCATCCACAGAGTCAGTGGGCATTCCCTCACACTTGTCTTCTTCGAAGACTTTGTGTGGGGAATTAAGGTATGCCTCCATGTTGTCCTTGATTTTAAGACTTTCGTCCTCGAGACAGTTTTCTCTTGCACAATCATGCAAGTCAGCCAGACCTTGCGCGACGGCTCCTCTTGTTTTTGCCATATCTGACCTTGACGGGAAAGCCTTGCATTAACAGAATCCAGGAAGTAATTTGGGAATTACTCACATTTCCGGCCCGGATTCTGTCACTTTGGAGATATTGCAGAGGCTGGTGTGGAGTCTCCACTATGATGTGGTCCCCCTGGATAAACGGGCAGTAATTCTTCAATGCCCACACCATTGCCAGGAGCACCTTCTCACAATCGTTGACTTTTTCCTCCACAGAGGATAAAGTTTTACTCGCATAGGAGATTATTTTATTTGACTTTGTCATGCTTTTCATATAATACTGCAGTCAAGCATGTATTTGAGAACCCTGTCTCCAAGAAGAACTCCTTGTTTTTGACAGGGTAAGCTAGGCAAAGTGCTTGTGAGAGGCTTCTTTTGAGTTGTCTTACTGCCCCAGCTTGTTCTGGACCCCATTCCCACTTTACATCCCCCCTTCAAAAGATGAATCAGGGGTCTTGTGATCTCTGCGTAGTCCTCAATGAACTTTCTGCTGTAACTATTCAGTCCAAGGAGGCTCCTTAGTTCTTGCAGAGTTGTGGGGTCTTTCAATTTCTGGAGGGCTTCCACTTTCTTTTCCTGGGGACAGAGACCCTGAGGAGTAATCTCATCCCCCAAGAATTTGACACGGGTCCTACACCACTGTGCCTTTTGAAAGGAAAGTTTTGCTCCGGCTGCCCTCAACTGTGTCAGAACGTAACGGATCTCTGCTGTGTGCTCCTCCACAGTTGAGCTTTTATGAGCACATCATCTACATAAGCCAGGTTACCCCTTTCACCCAGGTAGGGCATGGCCTTATGTAGAAAAATGTTGAATTCATTGCCGGAGTTGATGTATCCGAAGGGAGTCCGGGTCCATGTGTACTGCTGCCCCCCGAAGGTGAAGGCCAGCTTGTATTGGTCCTCCCTACTGACAGGCACAGTCCAGTATCCATTGGTCAGGTCTATTGCAGTGAATACCTGTGATCCCTGGATCTGGGCCAGCCCTTTGTCAATGTATGGAAGAGGCCATCGGGAAGTATGGACCCGTTTGTTGAGCTCCCTAAGGTCGGCGCAGAGTCTCCACTGGCCGTTTGGCTTCAATATCCCCAGCACCGGATTATTGAAGGTGCTGTGGACTGGACGGATTATCCCATGGGACTCAAGGTTCTTAATTATTTCAGTAAGGGACTCCATTGATGCAAGAGGCAAGCAATATTACTTCACAAACACTGGAGTCATGCCAGGGTCTGTGGGGATTGTTGTTGTGTGGATGTCGGTGCAACCACAGTCAAATGAGTCCACTGCAAAGAGATCTTGAAAATCCAAGAAAACTTGTTTCAATTTTTTGCTTCTGCTCCAGAGTCTCACAGGCATCAGCTAGGTTGACTCTCTCGTCAACCGTCTGCCTGAAGCCTGGAAAGACTTCTGGTTTTGCTATCTCAGCGGCCTCCTCCAGCTGGGTGGAGAAGTCCCTGGTCAAAGTGCTGATTTGGACTGGTGGCTTAAGGTGGGGAAGGCAGTCCTCGCGGACTTGGAAAATCACCTCATCCCTCCTGAAGTCACAGGTCACATCTTCCTTACCATAAGGGCAGGAGGTGTACACCAGGAAGTTCCCCCCCATGCCAGGTAAGGATCCTGTCTGGTGTTGTGTTGTCATCACTATCACTGTCAAAACAGTCCTTGGGGATTGGTCCTAACAGTTCATTGCCTAAATCTATGGAAAAATGTTGGTCATCAACCGTCATTCCAATAATAGTGCCTGCGGCTAGAGTGATACTCTTTAAGTCGCTGTTATCCACCTCTATTGGAATGGTGTCATGTTCTATGTTGACAAGTGGTGTTGGGTTTACCCCCAACCCTTGCTGATGGAGATAAGCATTTAGATGAACATAGGCGTCAGGGTTTTTCAATTTCTGTCCTCTTTTAACTTTCACTTCCAGGGAGAATTGTCGGGTCCTTTCTGGGATGGTGACTTCCGCTCCAATCTGAATTTCAACTGCATAAGGCAGCAGTTGAGCTGACCTAAATGCGTTCTCTGGGTCATCAAAGCCCATGGGATTATCCGCTAATCGGGGACCAAGCTTTGAAGTTTATTAGGTCCAAACTAATGGCAAAGCGAGCGAGAATGTCACCGCCTAAGTAAAAGGCGGCAGTGACGTCTCGCGTGACCCAACAATTATGGACTATGCTCTTGTTGCCTATGGTGATTTTGAGCATACACCTGCTTGGCAGGAGATGTTTAGAATTGGGTGTTTCCAGATCCATTTCCCATTTGTCTATGAGTCTAAATGTGGGGATGGTTGGATCTTTTGGGAGTTGGCGGAACATGGCTTCGCTGATGAAGCTCTTACCGTTGTTCACACACACTCGGCCAAGAACAGAGTCCTTCCCTTCATTTGAACAGGGATGAACAACTGTTGTCCAATTTGCTGAATATCAGCCAGGCTCTGAGCTGATTTCACATCTTTCAGGACTATAGGAGTGGGAATGTCTGATTGTGGATTGGTAAAGAATTTCAGAGTGTTTCCTTCCAGTGTGGAATGCCACTTTAAACTCGAAGGAAGGTTGATTTTCAGAAATAGAGAGGACCCCCCATCACCAGTTTGTTGTCCTACTGCTATTACTGTCACGTCTGGGGTTTGGTTGTTCTGGAAGTGAAATTCTACTTGGTCAGATTTGTGTTCAACCATGTGGCAGGTGCCGTTTAAACTAAAATGGTTGACACTCTGTTTTAATTTTATTGGTCGGTTAGTCTGGGTCCAGAGGACCTAGTTTACACAGTCTATTAGGGGTGACAACCTTTGCAGGAGGTCTTTCCCTAGTAAATAAGTGGTGCCCTCTGGAGTTACAACTATGACCGGGTGCTTCACCTTGTGTTGCCCAATGTTAACATCCAAATCCGCAGTCCCCTTGATGGGAATTTCCTTCCCGTCGAAGTTCTGAAGTTGTCCAGGAAGAAGGGTGAGAGGAATTTGGTAATTCTCCCCCCTTCCTGTATTCAGTTTATCAAAGGCCCTTTTTGACAGAAGGGTAGTTTGGGATACAGTGTCCACCAGTGCCAAAATTGTACCCTGCCCCTGTATTTGAACCGGGGCATATAATCTTCCCTCCTTCTCCTCAAGGGGGCACAGATAATGTACATTTTTGGACAACGGGTGGGTTAGTTTTTTTGTTTTGGACACTGATAGAGAAGAGATTTGGGCAGAATTCTGTGGGGAGTCTTGGGAATCTGAAAAGAAAAGGTGACAACTAGAAATGGGAGAAGTTTTGGGTTCCCCTGGTTCTGTTTCTGGCCCGGACCCCCCCCCCCCTTTTTGGATGCAGTCACCAGAATGGGTTTGAACCTGGGGATTTTCATGTTGTTAGTTCTGGGATTGGATGATGGGCAGCGCTAGCTCAGTCCCCACATCTACCCAGTCTGGATTTGGATCTTTTGGGACCCATTTTTCTTTGTGAGGAGTTCCCCCATCTCTGAAGGAGAAGATCCTTTTCCTAGGATCCTCTGAGGATCCCTCTCCTTCAAATTGGAAGATTTGTACCTCCTCCTCAAAATGGGTCTGTTTGGGTTCTTTGTTTCTCCTACCCCCCCTTTGCTCCTCGGGTGGCAGTCTTTCAGGTGCAGGAGATTTTGGTTCCGGTTCCTGGGTTTCCAGGGGCTTTCTACAAGTGGGGAAGAAAGCTTCCTCCAAGGCTTTACACCCCCTTCCCCTTGTGCCTCCTCCCTGAGAACTGGTGGGTTGTCGGGGTTCTGCCCCCGTCAGTGCTCTGGAGCACCAGGTCCGGAGTTTGAGGCATTCTGCACCGGCATGCTTATCTGAGGGTTCTGTTGAGCCCTCAGCATGCGACCCAGATCCTGTGCCATGTTTTGGACCTGGGGCTCTAGCTTTGACACCCACTCAGGCTGATCCGGGGTTCTGTTGTCTCCCCTGGGCTGATCCCGGGAAGGGTAGCTAACCCTTCTCTGAAAATACCCCGGGTTTGGAAAATTTGGGTACCCCTCCACCCTTGGCCTCCCCTCTCCCGGATTAGGTTGTCTGGGCTCAGGAAATTGGGGAAAGAAGGATGGATTGTTTTGGGGTTGAAGGTTTTGCAGGTACCTGGGGAAGAAGTTCTGTCCAGGATTTGGGGAATTTCTGCCGTCCTGGGGGAAGTGGGGAGGGAAGTTCCCTGGATTAGATGCTGTTTGGTTGGATCCCCCCCTTGGGCTGGAGGAGTCCACTCATAACCAAGGATAGGTCTGTTCCCCTTGTAGCGGGGGCTTATGTAGTCAGGGGAGTGAGGGATCCCATTTGTGGGACTACCTCCTTGGCTTCCTGTTTGTGACTGGCCCAAGGGCCTTCTGGGCTTGGAATTATTCTGATTCAGTGTGGGCGGGTTTTTAGGCCCCCCCATCTCCAAATGTAAAATGGGGGCAACCTTCCCCTCTGCCACCTTAGCAGCAGCAGGGGTGTTGGTTGTTTTGGGGCGTTTTGCATTATTCTTGTTTTCTTTGGGCTTTTGCACCTCATAAATTCAGGTGGCCTGTTCAATGACCCAGTCTAGTGATCTTTTCTCATGGAAATCTCTCACTAGCTGGCTCATGATGTATTTGGGGAGAGCGTGGAAAAAAGTATTCACAAATTCTTTGCTGTCTGTGCGCACCCTTCTGGTGGTCTGCGCAAAGGCACACTTTAATTCCTGCACAAAATCTTGTGGGGCCTGATCCTCCCCACATTGCAAGTTGTAGGCTTCCTTATGAGCTTCCTGAGGATTTCTATGCACAGAACTTTTTTTCAAGATGGCCGCCCTATAGGTGGCCCATCTAGAATGATTTTGGTCCTCCAGCCCAGCAAAGAAGCTGGAGTATTCTGGTGAGAAGGTCCATGTCACGTATTGAATACAGCTTTGGCTGTCCTTCAAATGGAAGGTTTCCATAATCTGCTGAAAGAGCTATAAGTGCTCCCAAACAGAATACTTAGCGTTCTTATGATGGGCGTGATGATGCTCTTTATCGCTTTGATTTGCTTTGAGGGGTACTTAAGCAAGGCCCTTGTTGCCTTATTGGCCTTTTTGGTTTGGGTAACCGTGGTCCACTCCTCCTCTGACTCAGAGGCACTTCTCCCAGAGGTTCCCGTCTGGTCTTCTAGGCTCTCCCAGATTCTGCGAGCCTGGGAATGGCTGGCAGACAGCAGGGAGCTAGTGTCCTGTGTCCTGAGGCGCTCAGAGGAGTCTTCTGATTCCTCCTTGCTCCCAGGATTTGATGGGTACCCACCCACTGTCCTGGCTGGGCAGAGGTTTTCAGTATTCCCTTAGTGGGCCTACTCTCATGGAGTTCCCCACTAAATTTAACAGTACTTGGGTACCCATATCCAGATGCCCTCCCATCCATTCCTGGGAGGTGCTGGTCTATGAGCCCCACATTTCTGATTGGATTGAAATCTGCCATCCCCGTGGCCCTTGGCTCATGTGTGCCAGTGGACCTGGGGGTGGCAGAGTCCAGGGATTGGAAGAGATGAAGGCCTCTGGTACTAGGGTTCCTGAGGTTATGCTCAGGTGTTTCCCTTTCCCAGCGAACCTCATCTCTGTCAACCCCTGCTCCCTGTTGCCATGCAAGAACCAGAGCTTTCCGTTCCTCTATCAAGGCCTTGCTGGTTTCTATCAATCGCTCTTGCATAGCTTCCTGTCTGTGGAGCCTGTCATTGTTCTCACAGAGAGCCTCATTTTCTCTCTGTGCTTTCTAAGTTGTTATTGAGTACTGGGCCAGTCTTTGCTGCAGGAGGGTTACCTCCTGAGTCCTGTCCATACCGGCTGGCCCTTCTTTGCCAGAGCTTCTTCCACTCTCCTGGTGTGCTCTAACAATTTTTGATGGTCTTTTTGGAGGTCACCCAGTCCCTGAAGGGCCAGGTGATTCTCTTGTACTTTCTCTTCCTGGCCTAAGGTGTCCCTTTCCTGAGCAAGAGCCTGCCTCTGTGCCGCCAGGTCGTCCCTCTGTCTTTGAAGCGCACCAGCTTTCTGGCGCTCTTCATCAAATTCTGCCTGGGTATCCAGGTCTTTCAGGATTAATCTATTGCTCTCTTATTTCTCTCTGTCTAAGTGGCTTTGCAGGGTGACTACCTGCTCTGCACATGCCCTGTTGAAATGTATGTGTTGTTCCAGCTTTTTCTGGCTCTGCAGTAGGGAGTCCAAACTTTCTTGGTACTCCTTCTGCAGGGCCAGCATTCTGGTATCCTGTTCTGCCTTTACCTGCTGCAGGATATGTCCTCTTTTATTTTGATTATGTACTGCCTACTTTTATTTTCTGACTCCTGGCTCCTCTGCAGCCTCTGCTCAGAAGAGTCCAGATCAGTCTGGGCCTTTTCTAATGCCTGCAGTTGCCTGTTTGCCAGATCTTGGCCCTCGGCATATTTATCCTGTATTGCTACAATATATAGGTATAGATATGTTGCTATTTTGGCAATCTTGTTTTGCTCTTCCTTTGCCTTAGGGGCCATATATAGTTCACTCTGGGCCATATGTAATGGCCCCTGATCTTGCCATGTATCTAATCCTGTTGCAGTGATCTGTTCTTTGATTGCCTGCAACCACACATTCTGATCCTGCTCTGTCCATTCACCCATTAAAAATAATTTATGCAATAGGTGTACTCTAGCCATATTGATCACTACCAAAGTCACCATCTGGAAATATTGCTTTCCTTCCTGACTTACAGAGTTTATTTTATTTTTGCAAAACAGAGCGTTTCCTTAGAGCGTCCCTATTGAGGGGTGCTTTTCACAGTTTAACACAGCGTGGTAGCCCAACAGGATTTATGTATCCTGTCAGTTAGCACACTGTATTAGACTCTCACAAGTGGTATATCTAATTCAGAAATCCCGCAGAAAGAGCCCCCAATCTTGTAAGTGATTTCAACTCAGCATTCCACCAAAGTCAATGCCCAGTGTGTGATGCACAGCTGGAACCCTTAATTATATATTTGTGTCAATAAGTTATTTTATTTCTGAATGATATACCCTTATATCACGACCCTCTCTTTGAATCCCCCCGGTCTCACTGAACCAAGAAGAAGGTTGTTTTGCAAAGTTAAAAGATTTATTTTAGGAATTTGAACAATATATATATCACACTTTTATGAATTTGAACAATATCTAGATATCACATTATTAATATTTATACAATGATCAGCATTGGGTGATCTCACAACAATCAACAATCTCTTTAATCAGAATGAGTATGGATAAGAAAAATAATGCAATCTAGAATAATACTTGATATGGATAGGAAAACAATGCAGCATAGAATAATACTTGATAAGGATTCAATCAAATGCAATGTCACTTTTTCCCCCTGTACACTACTCAATTCCCAATATGCAATATACAGATCGAAGGAGAGAAAACAGGTTTCAGGAATATACAATATCAACCAATACAGTTTCAGTCCCAGTTCCCCCCAGCAAGCATAGAGAGAAACAGGAATGATTTCAAAACAGGTTGAATGCTTTTAAATGTGGTTTGTAATGAATGGGAAAAACACTGAAAATTGATTTAATTCTCTAAATTGGATTCAAAACTAGTGGGAGCCGCTTTTGGATAGTTTCAGGTAAACACTAGCAATGATGATTGAATAACTAGCAGATTGGAAACTGAATTCTGAGGTCAGATGCAAAGAATAGCTATTTTACACATGTTAAAATTGAGCCAAATGCAAATCCCCTGCAAACTTTTCAGCACAAGAGAAACGTGATTGCAGCAAAACTATAAGGAGTTGGAATGCGATTTTGGGTTGGTATGGAAGTTGTAGAGGTTTTAGTAGAGGTCGATTTTTCTCAGAAAGAGTCAAGATTTTCAAATGAAAGATGCGCTTTTGAATTACAAACAAGAATTTTCTTTACACTAAGGGAGGCTATGAAGATGCAAGATACCCAATGGGACAGCCACCAGAACAGCGATGCCTCTGCTCTGACTTTTGCCCGCCAAGACACTTGTCTTTCCCCAGCAAATATATTAGCGCAAAATTGAATTTATCACTACAATTAACAAAGGACTATATGGATGAGGGAAAGATTCAGAAAAGACAAAAGAGATTCTACAATGCAGTTATGGATATGCTAGAATGGTTTTGGATTGGATTACTTAAAGCTAAGAGATTGGCTATGGACAATTCTATGCTAGATACTCACAACTATGGATTGGAATAGGCCTGTCAAATATCTGGTCAAAGGGTTCTGGACTGGAATTCTGCTAGCCCACCGGACAGGATTCAGGTGCTTGGTTCTGCACTCAGCATGGCACTTGGTCTCTGCACGGCCTCTGAACTGGATCTGACGGGTTGGTTCTGGGTTACAGCTAGATGGTTGCGACTCTGCTCTACTGGTTTGGATCTCGGGTTCTGGCAAGAGTTCTTGGCAAGAAGCAAAATCAGCACAGCCAGGCTTGATGGGTGAATCTGTGTGTGTCTCTAGGTCCTAAACAGTCCCTATTCATGTATTTCCCAAAGGGGTGGGTAGGCTAATTATACAAAGCCCACCCTCTAGGAATCCGATTGGTCAGAGTATTTCCCCTCTCCTGATTTGAGAAGGAAATCTAGTGTCATTGTGATGCTGCAATTTACAATCCAAGGAGTACCTCCCCTTTGTTTCAGTACAGTATATCTATTTTTCACATAAATCATATTTACAATATCACCAAGTTGCTAATAATACATATTCACATTACAAATTTAGTAGAGCATGTATCCGTCTGAGTCTCATTTTAGTGCGAGCGTTGGTTCGAAATTAACAGTTTTTCGCGCTTTTGGTGGGTTACCCGGTGTCAGATCTGTCCACATCTTTCTCCATACATGCACATGACCTCTGGGCATAATCCTGTGAAGTTTCATATTTCTAGCATTATCATAATTGCTACAACATCAACATTTTGGGAGTCCTGTCTCTGAACATCGCACAGAGTTCGGAGTAGTCTCAAACTGTGAGCAGCATTTTCATATTAACAACCTATAAATTACAGATTTTAACCAGTTTTGCACAGTTCTCTATGAGTCTTTTCCCAAAAAGATATTTTCTTGTAATCTAAGATACACAAATCTGTAAGGTCCCGCCTCCATGGTTTGGCTGGGCCCAGAGCCCGCCCAGGCTTTCTTCCTGCTTGCAGTTGGTTTCTCTTGATGCCCGAATTTGCATTTCCTTTCAGTCCAGGAAGCCTATTGTCTCACTCCCAGGAGCAGCAGCCAGTGCCCCACATCAACACCTGAATGTGAGCTCCTGCCCTGTTGGTGGGAAGCAGAAGGGTGGTGTGTTTCCCAGTGGGGGAAGCTTCTTTGAAGTTTTGCTGAATCAGATTCCTTTAAATTAAATTGTTACATTGTTCTTTGTTGAAATTAAAGTTACAATTTTTAAAACAGGCAAACACATCCCAGTCTTTTTAAAACACAGAGATAAAATAGTTGCAACCTATATTGCTTTTGATGGCAAGTCACTTAATTTCAACCATGTGATTCTAACTGCACAAGTTAAGCTTCCAATGTGATTAACTGACAGCTTTCCAACAAGCGGCCGACGGTACTGCACACATATTTTACATATTTTCACAGACAAGTACACTTTTTAATGTGGATATTCTTATGATGAATTCTGCTTCTTCTGGCATTGTGTGCTTCTGTTAATTCTTTAAATGAAGTGATGGGTAACTGTTGTTTCTGATGAAGGCAGCACACAGTGATGTCACAGGGCAGAGCCTAGTGGGTCAGAACATCCCACACCTCGTCCACTACTATGTATGGCAATTGGGTTTGTTTGCTTTTGTTTCTATGGTTCTTCATGAAAATATGGTTCTGTGGTTGTGGTGTGACTCCATTAACCTCCACAGATGTTTAAGGAGTTATTTTTGTTGATATTCAGTTTATTGCGAAGTGTTTTTTTGTAATTTAGTTGTTAGTTTTGTTAGTGGTTTCATTCTGTTTAAAATAAAATAAATAACTTCCTTTTCAGAAGGATTGCACTGTTTATGAGAGCTTATAGGATTACTTTTCTATGGTAGATTTTGAGGATTGTCCATGATTTCTCTCCTGTTGTCATAAGGTTCTGAAGGAGTCTGTGGTGGAACAATTTTTGTAAAATATTTTTTTTTGGTATGGTTAGTTGCTACTATATCAAGATTGATAGGTGCAGCGTTAGTAGTAGTGGTAAATGAAGTCTTGTTAACCACTTTTTGTTTCATTTTACATTTTGACAGAGGAGGGAGAATTTCTGTAGTGGAAGCTTGTTTTGTTTTGTGTAATGACTGTATTAGCTGTTTTGTTTGAACTTTTTATATAAAATCTGGTAGCGATGGATGATTACTTTTGACACTTTTATTTTGATTTGCTCTACATCTGCGCTGCTTTCTATGGAGTTGGTTTTTGGTAGGCATTCTTTGGGGTTTGTTGGAGAAAAAAAGAAAGTGTGGGTTGGGTTGTTGTGCAGTGTATGCGTGCTTTGTGCATAGTGTCTTAGTATGATGGTGAGTATGATTGTGGAGGTGTGTGCAATAGGCCAACTATATTAAGTTGGGAAGGTTATTCTTGTATTTGTGTGTTAGTATACTGGGCTTGAGATGACAATATAAAGTATGCAACTGGCAAGGGAAGTGGTAATAATACATCTAATGCGAAAGGGTTAATTCACTTCTTTGTTCTACAATAGTAAAAAGCTAGTGTGTTTGAGTAACAGAAAAATATGTAAGTATTGTACTTAATTTTTTGTATGGGAAGAGTAGGTTTCTTCGAAGTCGTTCATACTTTAGACGCTGATGCTTTTCAGGAGAGTGGTCTTCACTGCAATTGTAAAAGAAAGAAGTTAGTGAATATGTGTGTTTATATCACTTTTGTTAATGTAGATATTGTTTTTTTTGGTTTTGTAGTAGTAGTGTTTTCGTGCAACTGAGCATAGTATGCATATGCACTTTCCTTTGTCTATGTGCATCTTGTATATTTTATTTAGATCCTGTTAGCTGAATATGCTTTACAAATGAGTATAATAGTAAATGTATAGAGCACACTTGTTTTTTTAATGTTGTTATTGGATGGTAAGAGGTGGAAGAAATAATCATAAGCATTTTTTGCTATTTTTACAGTGCAGAGAAGCATGCAATGTATGCATTTGTGAAGGTGTGGGAAATAAAGGAGTAGGATTTCATATAGAGGCAGTGGTGTTGTTTGAGCTGGGAGCCTTTGTAATTATATTGTCTGTGGGCCTCATTCCGAGAATGACGGTAGGGGTTAACGGCACCGGTAAGGGTGCCGATGCCGTTAACCCCCTACCGCCACACTCCGAGGTCCCTTAGCGGGTCCCACCAGGAACGGCTGGTCTAACCAGCCATTCTTAGCGGGTCCCGTTAAGGGACCAGGGAGCAAATAACGAGCCTGCTATTGGCGGATCCGTTATTTCCTCCTTCCCCATTCCCATTGAGCCCTATGGTGGCTCGAATGGGAATGGGGAATGGTTTTCTGAATGGGGACTTATGTGGTCCTCCAAAGTGGGAATGGCCCGGTAAGTCCCCATTCCGAGAGCCCGGACCGGGGTTTGGAGGCAGCCATGGTGCTAATAGCACCATGGCTACCTTCAAACTCGGAATGACCCCCTGTGTGTGTGCTTGAATGAACATGCATGTACTCATCCTGGCTGCGTGTAATTTTATAACAGACTGGACAGTCTTTTTCATAATTATACTGTTATTTCTCCCATCTTTTAATATGAAATAAAACATGTTTAGATAGCTGTGTGAGTAAACAAAAATTTGGAGAGGAGACAGGTTTGGAATTGATACTTCATCATACCAGATGGGATAAATGAAGTAAGGTCATTTTACAGTTTATGCAGGGTAAGTGGAAGTTACTTTGTTTATATGTATTCTTAGAAGAGCTGTACATGTACTGTGTAGAACATATTCATGCCTGTAGTCTGTGTTCATGCATGTGGATGGGCATGAATCTGCAAGTAGAAATATTGGCCAGTTTTATAGTAGTTGTTGCTGTAGGTCTGTTGCTGTGACAGCGGAATTGTACTGAGAGTGATAAATAGTATATCTAATGTGCTGATGTGTGATGATAGAGTTAGATGTAGAGTTCTTGGATGTGATTGGTGGATGATTGTGTGACTGTGTAACAGTAGCCAATGAGGAAATGGTGCAGATAGTGAAGTGGAAAGGATAGAAGGGCTGCCCCAGTGTTACACACTCCTTGAATATCGTGGCTGTCAGCGGGCAGAGGGTGCTACATCTGGGGTTTCTCAGAAAATGCAGCATAGAAAGGGGACTGTAGGGATGAGCCAATCAGATGTTGAGGTTGTGGTTTGTGTTGAAAGAGGCTGTGTGTAGTGAAGATGGTAGAGGTGGAGAAAATCAGGGTGTTGATGGTTGGAGATATGTTTGTGCATGGTTTGGAGTGGTATGCTAAATGTAGGAATGTGGCAAACAATTTTGATGTTAAAGGAGCGGAGTTGGTGTGGAGGACTATGCCTGGTTTTCATGCAGGGAATTGGTCAAGTTGTGGAGATATGGGCAGGGTAAACATTGCACATGTAGTTGTTTTGCACTGTGGTGCTTTGTATTTGAGGTATGTCAGTGCCCCTACTTTGTTGGAAGATTTTGAATATTTGGTTCGGGCAGTAATGAAAATAATTCCAAATGTCAAGGTTATTTTTTCTGGTTTAGTACCTAGTGCAATATGGGACAATAGTTTTGTTTTTTGTCTTCAGCAGGTTGAAAGAAGAAGATGTAGGGTGTGGTTTATTGAAGTAGGTGGTAGAACTTCTCATTCTCTGTTTTACAGTAATGTTGGTATCATCATATTTGACCCATCCACAATTCTTTTCTATATATGCAGTGTAGTGACGTGTTTTGGTTGTGGCTGCTGCGTGGCAGAATATACCTAATGATGTGAAGGTTTTTTTTTTACCAAGTGATAGTTTACAATTTGTAAATCCAGTTAGCTTGCAGTTGTTTTTGGGACTATTTGCATTATAACGTGAAAGCATTACTATTATGCATTTACTATGTATCTGTATTTGTAAGGTGGTAAGACGCCCACACCGTTCATTTCACTAGTGACCGAAAGTGGGATAGTACAAACAAACGTGTGCAAATTATATGCCATTAATATATAAGTGCGGTCATTGGGGTCAGGGTCGGAGGTGTGGCCGGAGGGGGTTGTAGCAGGGTTTGTTCGGACATTCTTATGCAACCAATTTTTGTCAGGGCTCGAGACTTGCTCCTTTCAAAAATGTTTACGTGAGTTTCCGTGTGAAGAGGAGGTGACAGGTGGTTTGGCCTGACTGTGGGAGTCGCTGGGAGAGTGCAAAGTTCTCCAGAGGAACAAAATAAATCCGTACAAATGTTGCCAGCATTGGTGAATGTTAGCAAACAATTCATATGTTTTTCAAAAATATTTCTAATGCCACTGTGGTGTGAGGCACTATCGGCTCCCATTCTGAGTGAAGGTTAGCGCTGTTGAATTTTTGTTTCCTAACTGAGCAAACCCACGCATGGTACACAGTATACGGTTCAATTGTTTTTTGACCTTGAAACAAAGGCAGGATTGAGAATGGAATGCATGAAGGGAGGGATGTAAGACTTTCAAATATGATAATTTTCACCATTCAAAAATTGGACAAAGGAACATGTAATTTTCATTTCATTAAAATTTGTTGAAGTGAACGGAGTGTCTATTTTACCGCAGTAGAATGGAAATGCCGAAGATTATGTAAGTTTTACTTTGGACGATTTTATACACGAACAATCAAATTATTATTCAGTGAAATTATTGGTGGGGTACATTGTATTTTTTGTTGTGTGTGGTATATTGCAATGACACGCAATTACAACTTGTGTGTGTAGTTTGTTTTGTCGTGGGCACATGGGCAGTGCAGCATCGAGATGGATGTAGTTCAGGAGTGGGGTCCCCCAGGTTCACAAACGCGTAATTGAACACTAATATTTAATTAAAATTCCGCGTGTGTTCTGCTTGGTTTTATTTAGCTCTCTGATTGCATCATCAGCCTTAGCATCCCATTTCGAGCTGACCATATTGCGTAGCAGTAACATGTACAGCAAACTGGAGAGTACTTTGCACGTTGTTTTGTTTGAGTTATCATTGTTTGATATCCATGTTTATCAATAGTTGTAACAGGGGCCCAAATTAATGGTTAAAATCATAAACTGTAATAAGATTGGTTACTGAGACACCTTTCTGTTATCTTTTTTTAAACAGCTACATCCTGACTTTCTGTGATTGTCATGGATTCCAGATACCAACTGATGTTTTTTTTAACCATCAGCTACAGATACACGTGAGTGGGTGGGTCGCAGTGACTCTTTTTTGGGATGATCGACAAGGGCCTATGTAAGCATATGATGTTCTCGGAGCGTTTATTGTGAAATAAAAGTACTTTGCAAATTGTACAGTTTTGCCATTTCCTTTAAAAGTATGGTTTCATATTTAAAATTGGGACGCGCTGCATTGTGAAATGATGTGTGTTGATATTCCGGGTTCTGCGTCAAGTAACGTTATCACGCCAGTGATGTCATCAATGACATTTGTGATGTTATCTCTGATGTCCTGGTTGTTAGTCTTAGCAGTGCACGGTAGTGGCGCAAGTTATGGTTGCTTAGTTTACCATAACTGGCGAATTTCAGGGGGTTTTCGGTTTTACTTGGAAACATAACGTCCCTTTAACAAAGTTTTTTCATTGAATTTTCTAGGTTTTATTAGTGCAACTTAACCATAATAACCCCTTAACAAAGTTTTTTCATTAAATTTCATGGGTTTTTATGAGTCCAACTTAACCATAACGTCCCTTTAACAAAGTGTTTTCAGTGAATATATATATATATATAATAAATGCAAGACCAGCACACAAATGCGCTGTCGCACTCCGCAGCACCGTTAAAGGAAACAATGATCCAAACTCCACAGATTCGACAAAGAATTTAGAGAGTTTCATTAAATATAATAAAATGTGCCCACGGCAACAAATAAAGAAAAACAATGTAACGCATTCCACACCCTGTTGGGTGCTTAATCACACCCTATATATTATAGTTAAGGTGATAAACTTGAGTCATAGGAAATCTGACAATTCTATTGATAATAACTTTTGATTTGCAGGCCGGTCGTGCCTGGTATTTTCAGAACAAAAAGTTTATTATGTTGCAAGCCCCCGACTCCCCAACCCCGCTGCCCCAGACTGGAAATGTTGTTACAAAATGAAAAAGTTATTAGCAAAGCAAAAATAAGTTATCCTCCTACACCCATTCATTTTCCCATAGAGAAAAAGTCACGTTTTGGTCAAGTCGAATCGCAAAAACTGCTTGCCGGATTTGGACCAAATAAGAAACAACTTGGGCATTGACTTAGTTTCCAGGACAAGCTTGGGGATATTACATCCAGGGTTTTTTGCATCAGAGAGGCTTTTTAGAAATTAAAAGCCAGCATGTATGTGCTGCTTGATGCAACGATTACCGGGGTAATACCAGGGTAATGTGAATGCTCAAAATGCTGTTTCTAGGAGAGAAAAAGCATTCAATTGCATTAGACTAGAGGTGGGGAGTAGGAAACAGGATGCCATGTGAAATTGGAAAGTTGGAGGTGTTCTGGGGAGTCAGTTACGGTTCAAACATTTTTGGATTATCGCAGGATCTCGCTAGATTCCACGGCTACAATGGAAGACGCGCTCGCAAAAAAACATTTGCCACACAAACAAAAGAGTGAAACTGGTAATGGGAGAGCGCCAGGGAGGGAAACGGCAGCTGATTGGAGTGGGAGGATCATGGAAAGAGGAGGGAGAACTTGGTGAGTGCCTGAGAGGACTGTCAAGAGTTTTTGATTACCAAACGTTTTTGGATTATCGGAGGAATACCGGTGGAATACTGCAGGCTTGGGACCAAGTTCAGAACTTGCAGTTTTTCTCTTAACTGGTTTGGGATTTTATATCCAGGTATTTTTAAACATATTTGATGGGGAAGGACGTGCCTCCTGCTCCCATGGTGCTTTGCAACAGATAAGTATTTCAGAAATGAAAAGCAGCATTTACGTGTTGCTTGATGCAAGCGATTACCGGGGTAATACCAGGATAATGTGAATGCTCAAAAAACTGTTTGGAGGAGAGAAAAAAGGATGCAATTGCACTAGGGTAGAGGTGGGATGTAGGAAAGAGGATATCATGTGAAATTGGAAATTTGGGGGTGTTCTGGGAGCCAGTTACAGTTAAAAAAATGTTGGATTACTGCAGGAATCTCGCTAGACTCCACGGCTACAACGGAAGATGCCTATGGAAAATAAAATGTTTTCACACAACAAAAGTGAAAGGGGGTAATGGGAGAGGGCAAAGGAGGGAAAACGCAGCTGATTGGTGATGGGGGACCATGGAAAGAGCAAGGGATACTTGGTGAGTGCCTGAGAGGACTGGGAAGAGTTTTTGTTTTCCAAACGTTTTTGGATTATCATGGGAATACAGAGGGAATACTGCGAGCTGGGGACCAAGTTCATAGCTTGCAGTTTTTCTCATAACTGGAGTTACGGGGATTACGGTAGAAAATGGGATCTGGAATGAAAGTGTGTCACATGAATAACCTGAATTATTTTATGAATAACCAGAGTTCTTTTATGAATTACTAGGGTTATTAGTACTACACTACTGTTATCAGTTTCTACAAACTGCTGCCATGGCTAGTGAGCCTGTTTAGGAAACCTATTGGAGAAATATCTAGAGTGGCCACGGCCAGAGGCCGGGGGCACTGGCCATGTCCAAGGCCATGGCCAGTGGGACTGGAAGAAAGCTATTGGTCCAAAATGTAAAGTGCTCATGGCCAAAGGCCAGGGCCAATGGTCATGGGGGAAGGCCATGACTAGTGGGCGGGAAAGAAAGGTAATGTTTTAAAAGTTAGAGTGGGCAAGGCCGTGCTCACTATCCAGGTCTGAAGACCCTGGCTAGTGGGTCCGAAAGACATGTAGAGTGTAGAGACATGTAGAGGGGTCACGGCCGAAGGCCGCAACCACTTAGTGGGTTCAAAAGATACATATTGGGGAAACATGTATGGCAAAAGGCCATGGCCAGTGGCCTGTAAAAAAAACATGGTGTAAGAAAACCATTGAAATTCACTGGAAAAAAACGTAGTTAAGTTTCATTCAAGTTGTCCAGATTTGACGCAACACAACCCTTATCATTCAGCATATGTGGGAAGTCATGACCAACTTAACTCGGCGCATTATCTATGCTAGGGGTTCTGATGTCTGCGGACTATGCACATGTCCATGGACGGACGCGGTCACCATCAACACTATCCAAAAACTCAGGGGGTATCTTACATTATTGTATCATACAATAAAAACACCAAACATGTTTAAAAAGCACCACAGAAACACATTACATTTAATAATAAATAAGAAGTGTAAACTGTATATGTAAGACACCAAACATCCACTGAAATAACGTTTGCAGTATAATGGAATATAAGAAAAAAAAATATGCCTCCAACAGAATTACCTCACAGACACTTCACAGCAAAAAGCAAGAGCATACCTACACAGCAGTAACACCAAAAGTTTGTAAGAAACTAGTAAGTACACTACATTTATTTAATATATTTATAAACTTTCTGTAATTAGGTACACTAAAACTAATATTTATTTTTTTCACACAGAAATGTCCTGTACTTTGGAATGGCTGGAAGAAAATTTCCCATGAGATGAAATGAGTGAAGACAGTGATACTAATAGTAGGCACAACATTTCTTTATATAAGCCAATTAATAACCATTAGTTTATATGTACTTAACACATTTTGTTAACGTACCAGACAGAAACTACAAATAATATACCAAGAGAGACATTAGAAAATACACTGTAACAAATGGAACTAAAAATGAATATGTTAATGAAAAATGTCATTCTTATGAAACAGTTTGTTGAGGACCACATTAAAGAAAACATAAAATATCACTGTCCCAGATGTACCTGTTCCCCCTCTCCATGCCCCAGCCAACTACCCCAAACCCTCCCCAGCAAGAAAAATGTTACGATGAGACTTCCATCCCTTCTTCCCTTCCCATACATCATGTCCAAATTCCTAATTCCCCTGTATTTTTTTCAATTTCCGCTTCCCCCTCTCTTTCGTAATTTATATACTGTTATACAATAATACAATTTTAATTGTGTTCTTAGTTTATGTCTGTGTCTTATTTTTTTTTAAAAAGGCAGTTAGGGTGTCCGCGGACAGCGCTGCTATCTGGGGGGTCCGCAATTAACCAAAATGCGGATGTCCTAAGGACACTATAACTGTTCATACTTTTCGTAATTAAAATGAAGGTGTCCTTAGAACACACAAGATGTCCGCCCATCCGCAATTAACTGAAATGGGGGTGTCCTAATGACAATATACCTGTTTGTACTGTTCATAATTAAAATGGAGGTGTCCTTAGAACACACAAGCTGACCGCATGTCTGCAATTATCCAAAATGGGGGTGTCCTAAGGACAATATACCTGTTTCTACTGTTCATAATTAAAATGGCGGTGTCCTTAGAACACACACGATGTCTGCCTGTCCCTAAGAATATCTAGAGTGGCCACGGCCAGAGGCCGGGGGCACTGGCCATGTCCAAGGCCACGGCCAGTGGGACTGGAAGAAAGCTATTGGTCCAAAATGTAAAGTGCTCATGGCCAAAGGCCAGGGCCAATGGTCATGGGGGAAGGCCATGACTAGTGGGCGGGAAAGAAAGGTAATGTTTTAAAAGTTAGAGTGGGCAAGGCCGTGCTCACTATCCAGGTCTGAAGACCCTGGCTAGTGGGTCCGAAAGACATGTAGAGTGTAGAGACATGTAGAGTGGTCACGGCCGAAGGCCGCAACCACTTAGTGGGTTCAAAAGATACATATTGGGGAAACAAATATGGCAAAAGGCCATGGCCAGTGGCCTGTAAAAAAAACATGGTGTAAGAAAACCATTGAAATTCACTGGAAAAAAACGTAGTTAAGTTTCATTCAAGTTGTCCAGATTTGACGCAACACAACCCTTATCATTCAGCATATGTGGGAAGTCATGACCAACTTAACTCGGCGCATTATCTATGCTAGGGGTTCTGATGTCTGCGGACTATGCACATGTCCACGGACGGACGCGGTCACCATCAACACTATCCAAAAACTCAGGGGGTATCTTACATTATTGTATCATACAATAAAAACACCAAACATGTTTAAAAAGCACCACAGAAACACATTACATTTAATAATAAATAAGAAGTGTAAACTGTATATGTAAGACACCAAACATCCACTGAAATAACGTTTGCAGTATAATGGAATATAAGAAAAAAAAATATGCCTCCAACAGAATTACCTCACAGACACTTCACAGCAAAAAGCAAGAGCATACCTACACAGCAGTAACTCCAAAAGTTTGTAAGAAACTAGTAAGTACACTACATTTATTTAATATATTTATAAACTTTCTGTAATTAGGTACACTAAAACTAATATTTATTTTTTTCACACAGAAATGTCCTGTACTTTGGAATGGCTGGAAGAAAAATTCCCATGAGATGAAATGAGTGAAGACAGTGATACTAATGGTAGGCACAACATTTCTTTATATAAGCCAATTAATAACCATTAGTTTATATGTACTTAACACATTTTGTTAACGTACCAGACAGAAACTACAAATAATATACCAAGAGAGACATTAGAAAATACACTGTAACAAATGGAACTAAAAATGAATATGTTAATGAAAAATGGCATTCTTATGAAACAGTTTGTTGAGGACCACATTAAAGAAAACATAAAATATCACTGTCCCAGATGTACCTGTTCCCCCTCTCCATGCCCCAGCCAACTACCCCAAATCCTCCCCAGCAAGAAAAATGTTACGATGAGACTTCCATCCCTTCTTCCCTTCCCATACATCATGTCCAAATTCCTAATTCCCCTGTATTTTTTTCAATTTCCGCTTCCCCCTCTCTTTCGTAATTTATATACTGTTATACAATAATACAATTTTAATTGTGTTCTTAGTTTATGTCTGTGTCTTATTTTTTTTAAAAAAGGCAGTTAGGGTGTCCGCGGACAGCGCTGCTATCTGGGGGTCCGCAATTAACCAAAATGGGGATGTCCTAAGGACACTATAACTGTTCATACTTTTCGTAATTAAAATGAAGGTGTCCTTAGAACACACAAGATGTCCGCCCATCCGCAATTAACTGAAATGGGGGTGTCCTAATGACAATATACCTGTTTGTACTGTTCATAATTAAAATGGAGGTGTCCTTAGAACACACAAGCTGACCGCATGTCTGCAATTATCCAAAATGGGGGTGTCCTAAGGACAATATACCTGTTTCTACTGTTCATAATTAAAATAGCGGTGTCCTTAGAACACACACAATGTCTGCCTGTCCCTAATTGACCAAAATAAGAACACTATACCTGTTTGCACTGTCTGTAATTAAAATGAGGGTGTCAGCTGGACACCAAATCTGTCTACATGACGGTAACTATTCAAATTAGGGTGTCCTAAGAACAACCCCCTGTTCGTAATGTCCGCAACCAGAATGAATATATCCATAGAAAACATATCCCGTCCGCCTGTCTGCAAAGTTTTGATGCACATTTATTTTATTCAGGGTCTTCAACACTGTTCATAGAACACCTGTGCATATGCGCACCACACCCTTGGGTCCTACGAACATTGCGCCTGTCCGTAACTGTCTGCTGCACGTGTGTCGCACTTTTAATTAGTTTGGGGACCCGAACACTATCTGTAGAATACCCGCGTGCATCCTCACAACGGACCTCGCGCATTTGGTGACCTACGGACAGCCTTCCAATTCGAGAACTTGTCCGCAACATCATCATGTGACCGCACCCACGCTGAGCATGTGTCCTTATTTGCGGACACTGTCTGCACCCCGGAACATTAAAAAAGTGATTTTCTGAGCAATCCAAGGTATTTTCCTGTTAATGTTCAACATTGCACATGTCCCAGATAATGTCCCTGGTGATCTACATGCTTTTTGGAACTTTTTGAGCCCTTTCTTGGTGTTCGATCTGTCCGTGGACAACGCGGGTGTCCGCGAAACGCGCACCTGCACCCCTATAAAAGGCCACATCCCAGAGCTTCTCCTCATCCTGTTTTTGGACTTCTAGGAGAGACACTACTCCACACTGCTGGATTGCTCTTTTGTGTTCCTCAAGTCCTGAGTTCTTGCTGGTTCCTAAGAACTTTGAGATGACATCCATGGCTGTTCCTGCTGCAGTTGCTTCTGCATCAGCACCCCCCCCCAACCCCTCCACCACCACCACTTCCCAAGGGCCTGAAGAGGGGAACAAGCGTGTGGATGCAGAGGAGGATGAAGAGGATGAAGAGGATGAGGTAGAGGAAGCCGCTACTACTAGCACTCATCATGAGTCTTGGGTGTGGCTTTTATTTACCACTCTTGATGGAAAGCCAAAAGCTTGTGCGAACAAGGTGATCTGCACTCAGTGCCGCATGGTGCTGAGTCGTGGCAAGCCTGGTTCATATAGCTATGGTACTACATCAATGAAGCGAGACCTAAAGTCGTTCCACGGTGGGGCTATTCGTAAGGTTGTACCTTATAATAAACGTAGTAGGTTGAGTTCCTCTGCAGCATCCTCCGTTTCCGCTCCTGTCACCACAAGAGACACTCTCGTGGGAAAGAACATCCCTCCAGCTGCCTCGCAGGCCATTAATGATGCTGGTGACCCTTACCTTTCGAGGGTCACAATATTGTGCATGTTCTGCGACGCAGTACTCTGCAGGGGGGAGAACCTTCGGAGTGCTTTCGAGACTGCGGTCAAGGACCACCAGAAGGACTGCCCACTACCTTAATAAGGCCCATCCTATATCTTCCTCTCTCCACCTGCCCTTTCTTATCCCCATGGTTGGTGTCCTTTCCTTACCCTCCTTTACCCTCCTTTACCCTCCTTTCCTTTTGTGTCATGTTTAAAAAACCCAAAAAAATATAAAACAACAAAAAACAAAAAAAAGGCTCTTTTCAGAGACGCCTTTCACAGTTCAAAAATAGAAGTGACAAATAAATAGTGCAGGGCCCTGTGCATTTTTTAGAAGTCCGCAGACAGTCCGCGGACATTAGGGGGGTAATTCATAGAATTCAGCGCACAAGTGGAGCACGCGGCTGGCGCACAGTGTGAGCGTGCGAATCTCTGCGCCAGCCGCGTGCACTAAAATCCATTTCCGCGCACAGCGAATTCATGGATTTTAGCTACCAAAACCAGACGTGGCGCACAGTGGCGCAGCGACCCTGCAGCAGCGCCAGTTACGCCCCCAAGAACGCCCCACGCGCAAAGAAAAGCCATCAAAATCCCCAATCCAGCGCAAAGGGCTGCGATAACCCTGGACAGTATACAGGGCCGCCACACTGCACACGGCAAGCAGGGAACGTGCATTACTGGGGTTCGCGGGAAGATTTTCACGCGAAAGGGCCCTGTGCGAGTGGGGTACATGTATTCCTGGGGTGCGCGGGAAGTTTCACACGTGATTGGCCCTGTGCGAGTGGGGTACGTGCATTCCTGGGGTGCACGGGAAGTATCACACGCGATTGGCCCTTTGCGAGTGGGGTACGTGCATTCCTGGGGTGCGCTGGAAGTTTCACACGCGATTGGCCCTGTGCGAGTGGGGTACGTGCATTCCTGGGGTGCGTGGGAAGTTTCACACGCGATTGGCCCTGTGCGAGTGGGGTACGTGTATTCCTGGGGTGCGCGGGAAGTTTCACACGCGATTGGCCCTGTGCGAGTGGGGTACGTGTATTCCTGGGGTGTGCGGGAAGTTTCACACGCGAAAGGGCCTGTGCGAGTGGGGTACGTGTATTACTGGGGTTCGCGGGAAGTATCACACAGTATTGGTCCTGTGCGAGTGGGGTACGTGTATTCCTCGGGTGCACGGGAAGTTTCACACGCGATTGGCCCTGTGCGAGTGGGGTACGTGTATTCCTGGGGTGAGCGGGAAGTTTCACACGCGATTGGCCCTGTGCGAGTGGGGTACGTGTATTCCTGGGGTGCGTGGGAAGTTTCACACGCGAAAGAGCCTGTGCGAGAGGGGTACGTGTATTACTGGGGTTCGCGGGAAGTATCACACGCGATTGGCCCTGTGCAAGTGGGGTACATGTATTCCTGTGGTGCGCAGGAAGTTTCACACGCGATTGGCCCTGTGCGACTGGGGTACGTGTATTCCTGGGGTGCGCGCGAATTTTCACACGCGAAAGGGCCTGTGCGAGTGGGGTACGTGTATTCCTGGGGTGCGCGGGAAGTTTCACATGCGATTGGCCCTGTGCGAGTGGGGTACATGTATTCCTGGGGTGCGCGGGAAGATTCACACGCGAAAGGGCCTGTGCGAGTGGGGTACGTGTATTACTGGGGTTCGCGGGAAGTATCACATGCGATTGGCCCTGTGCAAGTGGGGTACGTGTATTCCTGGGGTGTGCGGGAAGTTTCACACGCGAAAGGGCCTGTGCGAGTGGGGTACGTGTATTCCTGGGATGCGTGGGAAGTTTCACACGCGATTGGCCCTGTGCGAGTGGGGTACGTGTATTCCTGGGGTGCGCGGGAAGTTTCACACGTGACTTTAATGTCAGAGCGGGGTACGTGATTTTTGGGGGTGCGCAGGGATTCCTACACATGAATTGGCAGTGTGGGTCCTCCCAGGTGTTCCCCTACACCCTCCAGGGCCCCTGTAGGCAGCCCACACCACAGGGGATTACCCTGCACCCCTGGTCATGTCCTGCAGACAGCCCATCCACCATGGGCATGCCCCCCAGCCAAGCCACATGTCAGCTTGCATTACCAATCACCAACTCATGTCCCCCAGCACCTCTAGCCCCCAGCAGGCCCCCATTCATGTCCCCTTGCACCCCCACCCCCCACCAGTCAGGGGCACCTTCCAGCAGGCTCCCACTCATGTCCCCCAGCACCCCCACCCCGCAGCAGTCAGGGGCACCTGCCAGCAGGCCCCCACTCATGTCCCCCAGCACCCCCACCCCCCAGCAGTCAGGGGCACCTTCCAGCAGGCCCCCACTCATGTCCCCTTGCACCCCCACACCCCACCAGTCAGGGGCACCTTCCAGCAGGCCCCCACTCATGTCCCCTAGCACCCCCACCCCCCAGCAGTCAGGGGCACATTTGTAAGAGGATTCAATTCAACACTACAGCTAAGTCAATTCCTAGTCTGGGATACTGAATGGAAACCCTTATTGATATATCTTTATGTCCAGTTCATGAGTTCTGGATGACTACCCCTATATAACACCCCTCTCTTGGAATCCCCCTGACCCCACTGAGCCAAGAAGTAGTTCTGTTTTGCAGGTTAAAAGGTTTATTTGAGAATTTAAACAATATATATATATATATATATATCACACTTTATAATAAATTAATAATTGAATATCACACTTAATCTGAGCAGTAATCAATAATGGATAGTCTGGCACTAGCACACTTCTTTATAATCAATGATGAGTGGTTATAGGATGGATAAGATAGCAACAATACCTTTATGGTTTCAAATGGATGCAAGGTGGAATGAAAATGCAATACAGAAAATACTCAATATGATTTCAACAAAACAATGTAATCTCTTTTCTCTGGCAATCCACTCCCCCACCTTTATGCAATGCAAGGAAATGGAAGGAAAGCACACAGTTCCCAGAAATGCAATCAAATGTAATTCAGTTCACCCCAGCAAGCTTATACAACAGGTAGGAGTTTTGAAACACAGGCAAAATGCTTTGTATATGGTGACAATGCAGTGAGAAATATGCTGAAAATGCTTTTAATTCCCTTCAGGCGGTTCAGGGTGAGTGGTATCTAGTTAATATGAGTTCAGGCTCACTCTAGCAATGATTCAGGGATGGTTCTTAAGAGGCCAACGAAATTTAGCAGTTCAGGCAAAGGCAGCTATCTTTTTACAAGTAAAGAAATCGGGCCAAATCGCAAATTGCGGCAAAATTTGTGAAGGCGTGAATCGTGATCGCGGAGAAAGTATAAGGAGTAGGAAGTTTCTAGGCTTGTTGGAAAGGTAAGATTCTAAGCTTTCAGAGGAAAGTTAAACCAAGTTCCTAGCCCAAACGGTTCCAGGGATACGGACGATTAAATAAAGGTAGTTTTTCAGATTTGAAAATTTTAAAAGTTCAAAGCGACAGGTTACAGCTTGCAGCTAGAAAATGACAGGTGACAGCTTTGCAGCTAGCATTGACAAGTGACAGTTAGGAGGCAGTTCTACTTAGATTAAAATAGTTTGG
This sequence comes from Ambystoma mexicanum, assembly GCF_040938575.1. Taxonomy (NCBI): domain Eukaryota; kingdom Metazoa; phylum Chordata; class Amphibia; order Caudata; family Ambystomatidae; genus Ambystoma; species Ambystoma mexicanum. Next base: position 139,026,819 of record NC_090930.1, read on the forward strand.
ATTAGATTATTTTAACTAAGAGATTGGTTCTGCACAGTTCTGCTAGGTACTCACAATATATTTTTGAATTAGGCCTCCCCACGGATCTGGTCAGGTTTTGAACTGGACTCCGGTTCTGGTCTCGGCACTTCACAGTGATCTGGGTCAGCTCTCTGGTTCTGCTGACAGCGGTCTGGGTCAGCTCTGCTCTGCTGGTCTAGCCTCTCTGGATTCTGGATACTGCTCTGCTTTCTAGGTACTGCTACAGGTTCTGGAGATTGATGGATTTGAAGTCTGGATCTCTGGATGTGAAGTCGTCGATCAGCATGCTCCGCAGCAAATGGAATTGAATCTCCTCTCTAGCTTCCAGTGGCTCTTTTTATGTCTTTTGAAAGTGGGTGTGTGTGCAGCATCACTAGCCAGCCCCTCTTTCAACTTGGCATTGGCCCAATTCTCCCCTCTCCCATGATTGGGGAAGGAACTGTGAGTCAGAGTGATGCTGTAGGTTTTATGGGTCAGAGGATCCTCCCCTGGTCAGTTTGCCCACAAATCTATATTTGATCAAAATGCACATTTCTCGAATACATAGTAGTTTGTCATTGCATGTACATATTACCTATCACATGAGGTAGTCTCTGTCCGAAATCTGCTCTTCCTGAGGGCTTGCACTCAGAAACGGCAACATTTTCGATTTTAGTGGGTTATGCAACCTTGGTTCTTCATTAAAAATTATACACATATACACAGCCTGTCCATACATACTCCAGTAAATTCCCATGTCTCTAGCTTAAACACAGAGTCTGTAGTATCCATAAATAGCGGGGTTTTGCCCCAGAACATCATACAAATTCCCAACGCGTCTTAAAATGTGCACAGAAAAATCACAAGAATTATGGTATCATTTAAATAATTTTGACAAGTCTGCACCATGAGTTATACATCTTTCTTAGAATCATATTCTGGCCAACAGGGGTGTGTCTTTTCAGGTCACATGGTGTAGAAACCAGTTTATCCAGTTTCTGCCAAGCTCAGAGACCCTGCCCCTCCCAGCTTCTGCCAAGAGGAAGCTATTTTACGGCCACCCTAATAAACCATCTGCCTGGGCCCAGGAAAGGCCTTTGTTCAACTCCCTGTAGCTGCTCCACCCCTAATCTAATCAGAGAGGTGACAACTCCTTTTGGCAAGGGGAAGAGTGGCTGAGCAGGTTTTTACTCCTGTGGGGGTAGATGTCAGGCAGAATTCAGTTTCATTAAGCCAGGTTTCAGATAAAATGTCACTTTTTGTTCCCCAGTTTAAGTCAAGACAATTTTTACATATGCAGCTAGAATGCTGATTCTAAGTTCAAAACTATAACATTTCAACAGTGACAAACTATGTGACACTCAAAGTAGGTCACTCAGTTAATTTAAACATTTTCGATTTTTGGTAGTTTTAAATCCAGTTTCAGTTAGGCTGCTGCAGACCTGCAGAGCTCAGCCAGTCTTGTTATGAACATTGTTTTGGGGCTCTTCAACTTCCCAGATTTAGTATGCACACATACTTCATTCTGCCAGATGTCCGCTGGTGTTCAGTGAGATTTTTGCATGTGTTGCAATGTTTGAAAATAGGCATTTTGAGCTGGCATTCAGAGAAACAAAAGGTGATTTTAAAGTGCGGTTTTTCCTTTGGCACACATTTCACTCAGGGCACCCCGGCCCATCCTGCTCGCGCTGGTGGGTGGCAAGTTAGGCAACCATTTTAGTGTGCACAAACTGCGTGGTTCTCCTAGATTCTGGCGCACATGTGGGTTTTTTGGCCATCTTGGATTTTCTAAGCCCACAGCATCAAATGTTGCAGCATGATAGCTCAAACGTGGGTCAGGACACCCAACACCTTCCAGCAGGCCCCCACTCATGTCCCCTTGCACCTCACCCCTCAGCAGTCAGGGGCACCTTCCAACAGGCCCCCACTCATGTCTCCTTGCACCCCACCCCCCACCAGTCAGGGGCACCTTCCAGCAGGCCCCCACTCATGTCCCCTTGCACCCCCACCCCCGAGCAGTCAGGGGCACCTGCCAGCAGGCCCCCACTCATGTCCCTCAGCACCTCCCCAACCCCCAGCAGTCAGGGGCACCTTCCAGCAGGCCCCCACTCATGTCCCCTTGCACCCTCAACCCCCAGCAGTCAGGGGCACCTGCCAGCAGGCCCCCACTCATGTCCCCTTGCACCCCCACCCCCCAGCAGTCAGGGGCACCTGCCAGCAGGCCCCCACTCATGTCCCCTTGCACCCGCACCCCCCAGCAGTCAGGGGCACCTGCCAGCAGGCCCCCACTCTTGGCCCACTCATGTCCTCCCCTACACGAAATAAAGATGCACAATCATGGCCCACTTCTACACCAAAAAACCACATCACGCCACCCCATTCTTGAGTCGCAATGATTTCCCAATCCACCCCACTCTGACATGCCTATCTCAAGACACAAAGCAAAACTCAACTATGTACATCAACACATGTCCATCACACACATACACTGGTTGGCATTGCTTGTGTAAACCCACATTTTCACATGCATCAACCCAGTGAGCGAATCCCACACATGGAACTAAAATATGAAAATGTATTATGTACATAAATAAATAAATAAATGAAATGAAAGCATACCAAGATATCAAACATGAAATGAAAAGCATGTGAAAAAGAAGAGTGAATGAAAATGATAACCAATCCAAAATAATTTGAAAGAAAAACAGTCCAAACTCTCCCTCCACCAACGCAAATCCAAAGGAAAGGTAAAAAATAGATAATGAAAAATAAAAAAGAGAAATCAATCCATAGTCCAACTATTTACAATACATTGGGCCTCATTACGACCCAGGCGTTAAGTTACCGCCTGGGCCGTGACTTTACCACCATGGCGTAAACTATGTTTACGCCATGGTGGTTGGCGGACTTACCGCCCCATTCCGAGTTTGGCGGGGCGGTAAGTCCCCAATCCCCATTTACCCTTTCCCATTCCCATTTTTGCCCCATAGGGCATAATGGGAGTGGGGAAGGCGTTAATTACGCCACCGTAAATTACGGTGGCGTAATTAACTCCATGGTCCCTTAGCGCCATGGATTTTAACACCTGCTAAAAGCAGGTGTTAAGTCCGCCATGGCGCTAAGGGACCTCGTACTCAGGCGGTAAGGGTCGGCGCTGTTTACGCCGCCGTAAAACCCTTACCGCCTGAGTCCTAATGAGGCCCATTGTCCTGAAAAAAAAATCCATTACTCCATGTCCATAATGAAAAAAAAACAAATTAATCCATGATCTAACTATATACAATCCATTGTCCAAAATAAAAATCCATTAATCCATGTGCAAAATTACGAAAAAGAAATCAATCCATTGTCCAACGATGTAAAGAGTCCATGAGCCCAACCAAACAAATGAAACCTACCTAAGAAACTACCTAAAAATAAAACTATATACAAATGTGTGTGGCATTGTCCATTGACCACAAATAAAAGGAAAAGGAAACCTAACTCTAAAAACTATTTACAATGGCAGCGGGCTAGTCTGACGGCTCACTTTTGGATGTCCCGGGCCAGGGCATCATCGAACTCCTGTTCAATGTCCTGGAGGCGGTCCTCTTCCATGGCCCTGAGGGTTCGCAGGGACGACGACATGGTCTCCTCCAACTCCCTGCGAATTTCCTCGAGGCACTCGGCCCGCCTCAGAGAGGCATGGAGTTCTCCGCCCTGACCATTGTGAGCCGTGCCTCTTCTGCCCACTGCCGCTCTGCATCTATAGCATGGCCTAACCGCTGCCACACGGAAGACACTTCCAGTCCTGGGTCCTCCTGCCCTAAGGCCAATGCTTGCCCCTCTGATGTTGAAGGCCCCGTGCCATCATGGCTCCCACCTTGTTGCTGCTGCTGCTGTGCCTCTGCCTGTGCCCTGGCTCTTGCTGCCTGCACATCCTCCTCCGGCTGGGGTGCAGTTGTTGAGGTGACCACCCCTTCTGGACGTCCGACTCCCGACTGTGGCAGGGATGTGTCCTCCACCAGCCTGGCCGCAGGGTCAGAGGCAGCTCCACAGGGTACCCAGGTGATACATGGGTGGGAAGATGGCATGGAGGACGACTGGCGCGTAGGGTGTTCAGGTGAGGACGGGATCGCAAGAAGACCCAGCACACGGAGGAATCCAGCACTGGGGACCCGTCCCAGCAGGTCAACGCGGTTAAAGACCGAGATGACGTGCAGTCTCTTCACGAAAAGACCGCACGTCAACTCGCATGCCCCGTTCACGCAACGCTATCCCAGTCAGGACAGGCTCAACACGGTCCCGGATATCCACGTCCGCACGGAGAGGAAGGCCAGTTGTTGTGCGCTCATCCCCTCCCTGAAAACGGGTCTGGATGTAGGCATCCCTGCTGGTGCCAGATGATGCAGTGACAGGATCAGGGACAGGATTCCACACAGGCACCTCCGCGGCGGCCTGTGCTGCCTCCTGTCCCTGGTCTTGCACTGCACGACTAGCACCAGTGGAAACCCCACCTCCCGACCCCGTGTGTGTCCCTTCCACGGCCTCCTCCTCCAACAAACCCCCCACCAACTTGGATGACTCCATGCCATCTTCCTCCGTCAGACCCTCTGGGATCTCAGCTGCCCCTTCTGCTGCCGAGGAGTCCACCTCCAACCTCCGCCTCTTGGACCTACCCTCGGCAGCTACGGCCTGGGACGCGGCACCAGACTCCTCACTCCCCGACGAGATGACAATCTGGGAGGGGAGCCGGGCCTTGCGTCTCTGGCTGGTGGTGCGATCCCTTCCACTGTGCTCCACAGCACCTTCTCCGCCCTCTTCATCAGTCGACGCAGAAGTCCTCCCACCTCTTCTTGACATGATGTAAGTCGTGGACTGCCACCCCCTCCGCGTTGAACTTCCAAAGAGGGCATCATACTGCCCCAGGACTTGCTCCACCAGGACACCAACTTCCCTGGCACTGAAGCTGGTGGCCCTCTGCCTTTCTGACTGGAGGTTGCCAGTGGTGCCAGATGGTGTTGTGCCTGACATGGCAACCCCAGAGGCAGGAGTGGGTGGGCAACTGGGTCCTGGGGCTGGGCTGTGGAGCGATGGAATCCCAGTCGGGAGTCTTCTGTTCCAGCAGGGGTGGTCACAGCAACTGCACCCCTGGCTGACATGCAGGCAGCAAATATCAGGGCACGTGGGCAGCTGGCAGTCAGGCAGCAGCAGATGGCAGGTGGGAGCGTGCTCGGGGCTCTGGGGGCAGCAAACCGGCCTTCTGGCCAGGTGTGTGGTCTTCCGTGTGTTTTCGCACGGCCAGCTTGATACGGAGTGATTTGGCACGTGACAAAATTGCACGTCAGCGTGTAATTGGAGGAAAGGCCCTTAGCGCGTAAGCGCGTCAGCACACGTACGCGTTTTCATTGGACCAAAGTCCCTTATTGCGTAAGCGCGTAAGTGACGTTACGCGTGGGCGTTTGCCACAACACGGGTGCATACTGATTCAGCACGTGAGAAAACTGCACGTCCACCGTTCCATTGGAGGAAAGGGCCTTAGCGCGTATGATGCGCAAGGGCGTTTCCCTCAACACGGGTGCATGTTCATCCTACACGTGCAAATAAAGCACGTCTGAGTGTCAGCTCGTGTACTTGAAGGAAAGGGCCTTAGCGCGTAAGCGTGTAAGTTACATTACGCGCGCGGGCATTTCCCTCATAGCACGTGATGACAGAGCACACGTGGAAAAACTGCACATCCGAGTGTCATCGTGTGTAATTGGAGGAAAGGGCCGCATACACGCGTATGTGACGTGTACGTGTGGGCCGGTTTAAAAGCTACGTGTAGGATGCCATTTCCTTGTACGTGCTTTTCGTGGAGAGCGAGTGGGTGAAATCTGTACTTCTTGTCGGTTCACACGCGATTACTTCACAGCATTTCTAGTTCGTACTCCCTGTTACCTCTGACAGCTCTTTTCTGATTTTTTGTCGGGCCTGTTTCCTCAAACAGCGTTCACTTCTTCTTTTGTCCTATCTCCTCAGACAGCGTACAATTCTTCTTTTGGCGGGGGTGTTGCGAACGCGCACATGCACCTATTTTTCACCTTCTTTTTCCAGGCAGACGGTGAGTCGCACACGTATTTAACAACTGTGCTTGCCCCGTGTGTCGCGTACCCCTTCAGAGGTCATTGTAAGCTGCGTGTATTACGTGTACGCTTATTTTTGTGTTTCTGGGTGCCACAGCGTAGTGCAGGTTCATTATTTCACGCACGTGGTCTACAAGGGGTTGCGTGCACGTTAGTTTTTTATTTTGGGCTGCCTGTGCATTGCGTGACCCATCATCTTCCCCCAGGGGTCACCGACAGCCTTGTTAGAGCACTAGGGTACGAATTCCATCTAGTACCCTACCCCTTTGATTCACAATTGCCCAGGACAATAGTTTACTGCAACTCCCATACGCAACAACATCAGTGCCATGGTTGGGAGGTGACCAAGCGGTAAGGGAGGCAAAGGTGGCCGACCTTCAAGAGGTGGGCGTGGTGGGCGCTGTAGGGGACGTAACCGGGATTTGCAGGGTCCCCCTATACCCCCATCTGTGGAGGACCAATCAGGGACACCCATGCCCTCCCCCGTGGTTGAGGGAAACGTGGCTGACACCATCCCACCTCAGCCCCTGTTGGACCAGCCCATTGTGGCACCTGACCTGGCACCGGATGACTCCCTGGCTGACTTCCAGGTCAGCAAGTCTAGGCCACGTGTGGCGGTGCAAGTTGTTGTCACCAAGCCACGTGGATCTGGGGCAGCTTTGTCATCTGCTGCCCCAAATATGCAGGGTGGGGAGGCTGCAGGGGCAGATGCAGGACCATCCGCCCCAGCTCTGACTCTCCCAGCCAGGACAGTGTCGGTCCAGGTCCATCAAACTGACGTTCCCCCTGCCAACATTACCCTGCAACCAATGCCTGCACCAAGACCTATGGTCATTGTGCATTCCCACACTCCTACTACCCAGTCCACCGGTGCTTCTGCCCCTACTGACCAGAGCGGCGTAAGCCACTCTGGCTCTGCTCCACCTTTAAAGAAGAGGAAGAAGGGTGCTCTGGCACAACAGGCTGAGACCCCAGACATGGCTACACACTCCGGCACGTCAAGGAAGTCTAGCTTTAATGACCCGGAACTTGATGCACTTGTGACCTATGTGTCGGCACATAGTCGCGAAATGTTGGTGACTGCAGGGTGCAAGACCACACCTGGTCAACGTAGGGCACACTGGCAGACCATCGCGGACCGCATAAGTGCCCTTGGATTTGTGAGGCGCACAGCTGATGATTGCTACAAGCGGTGGAATGACCTGAAACGCAGAGCAAAGAACAAACTGGCCTCAAATCATGCCGCTAGTCTGGTGACTGGCGGTGGGTCTCCACAAGAGGACAACAAACTCACTGAACATGAGTCTGTTGCTGGGACCTTCGTCACAGAGGAACAGATCCAAGGTGTGGGAGATCTACCTGATTACAAAGCATTGTCCGGTGTGTAATCCATGTGTATGTTGTTTGGGTGACGGGTTCTGATTCAGTGCCAGGTGAGGGTGTGTACTCCTGAGTGTTATGGCTCACCCATTTGCTTCCTCCCATACATTCACGTGCCTTGGATTTATGTATGACTGTATCCCTTCTGCCCACAGTTGCCAATTAGGCACACATTAGTGCACTTTACCTTGAACTGTCCTGGCAGTATAGCTCAGTGGCAACGTGCTCGCTTTGGAAACAAGATGACACGAAGCAACATAGGTTCGATCCCCGGGTCCGTGCTTAGAAACCTCTGAGTATTAAGCATTATAAATACGCAACTAAGAGACATATTCCTGTAACAGCGCCTCGATGCCCCTGGCTGCGTGAGCGCTTTAAAAATGCAAATAAATAAATAAACTGTCATCTTGCAACTACATAGTTCACATTTTGTAAGTGTTCATTCAGGCTGATTGTTTCCACTCTCCCCTTTTTGCTAGACATTTTTCTGCACTATTGCGACATATGTGCTATGTTTCGGTCATTGTTCACAGCCCACTCTGGGGCACTATTTTCACATGGTTATGTTAATGATTAGACCATTCAGGCCGATGGAGTCTTGGCCTGCAGAACATTTTCATGAGGGCCTGTTTGCATGTGGAAGATGACAGGTGTTTCCTGTGATGTCAAAGGGACCAACCATTGATCGGCCCACAATGACTGTGTTATTGGACACTGGATGTGTTTCAGTGTGTGGCACATGCATATTTTGCAACACTATTCAGCATCAATCTTCGCATCATGTTGATGTGACATGGATGTGTGACATTACTCATTCACTGACATATTGCTGTAGTTTTGTAATTTACCGTGGCTATGCTACATGACATCTGTGTGGTGGCATGTGTCATTATGTGCATTGGGCATGCCACTCACAGCCTGATGTGTGATGCCAGTGCTACCCAATATGCTGCAAATGTGTTGCATATCCAAATTGCACTCCCCAGTATCTGCCTTTTTGACTCCACTTCCAACTCTTCGACAGTGCATGCATAGCAGGGTTATAGTCATGTGGGACATGAGTAATTCATGTACTGGATCTCTGGCTTGTCACGGCCTATGTGTGTGCTATGGTGCTCATGCCTGTTTCCATTTGTTGTCTTTCATGTTTTTGCAGATGATGACGCACTTGGTGCCGTTGAGGTTGAGGAGATGGTGCAGACCCAGGAGGAATCTCAGGCACGACCGGGCACCAGTGGGGGACGTGGTGTGGTGGTGGGTGAAAACCCAATGTTACTGCAGACCGTACTGTCCAGGGGTGCCTCTGGGTGCACCTCCCCAGACCTCTATTCAGGTGCTGAGTCGGATGATGAGACTTATGTGCAGTCGCAGGTAAGTGTTTCTGGCAGGGATTCCGTTCTGTCCAACCCACCTGGACCAGGGGTAGAACCCTCTATGAGGATGTCAGTGTTGGTAGGTCCGCCTTTGGCAGTTACGGATGCAGGGTCACACTCCACAGCATCTGATCCTGTTCCTGGGCCAGCAGATCAGAGGGGGAATGCAGTCCTGCAGCCTCAGGCGGTGCCAGCACAGCAAGGTGCAGATCGCCTTGCCCCAAACAGGTGTGCTGCCCGTCGATGCGGTGGCCGTGCGCCACCAGGCAATACATGCAGGCTTGTCCTGAGTTTGGGTTAGATGCTTGTGTTCGTGAGACACACACCCCTCCTGCTTCCCGTTTCCATGGGCTTGCAAAGGGTGTGACCAAGTGACAGTGAATTACACAGTGACGTTGGGCTCCCATGATCTGTGTGGGCAGTCTGTAGTCAATACTGTGTAGACATTCCTAGTGGATATTGTTGTTGTTTTGTACACTGCATGGTGTATTGATATGTGCTTGTGCATCCATGTCTTCCTCCTAATTTGCAGGTTTCTTCCTCATGTCTTCACAAGGCCGTCTACTGTACAGTTGGAAGGGGTCGATGTGCTGGCGTATTCAGGTTGTAAGACTTGCACTACTTTGATTTTGTACTGTCATATTTTGCCACTGTTTCATCCTGTGTTTCTGTATTGTGTTGCTGGTAAGTATTTGTTCATGTGTGCTGTTTCTTATTGATTACTGGTAGCATATTGTCTGTGGCCTGTTTCCATTTCGGACAGTGCACTTTGTGACATTTGTGTCATGTGTTATGCATTCATTTGGTTGCTTTCACATTGCATGACATGCCATGGTGTGTTGGGTAGCTGAGATGGGGAGTGGTTGGGTGACATGGCACTAGTTTCATGTTGTATTTTGCAAGGGGGTAGTCATTCATGCAGTATGAATATGTGTGTCTTTTTATCACACATCATTGGTTGTCTTTAAGTAGGTAGGGATGCACACAATGTAGCACTTCCAGGTGACCAATCTCAGGCTGGTATGGTAGTGACAGTTGACTGTCCCTTATGTCATCATCATTGATTATCAGCTGGTATGTGCCAGGGCTGTGTGCACTCCGCAGGGGTGTGATTTTAGGTGAAGTAATTAGCCACCAGCTGCGTACGGGCTGCCTCACCACGTGCCCTTTCCCCTCCCATGCGCAGCGGGCGTGCATGTGGTTGGGGATGTGGGGGCACCAGCATGTCCACCGGCAGGCCCCGGCGTGTTGCAACGTTGTGCAGGACACATGCTGCCACTATGATCCTGAACACTACTGGGGGAGCGTATAGTAGTTGCCCACCAGAACAGTCAAGGGAGCGAAAGCGTGACTTGAGCACTCCGAATGTGTGCTCCACTATGCCCCGGGTTGCAGTATGGGCTGTGTTGTATCTTACCTCGGGTGGTGTGGTGGAGTTCCGAATTGGCGTCATCATGTGGGTGCTCAGAGGGTAGGCACTTTCCCCTGGAGAGATGATGATGGGTATCATTAGTGGGGTTGTGACATTATTCAGTATGTGACATGCATGCATGTGCAGAGGCATTTATACTCACCAAGCAGCCATGTATCGCCATGCCGCCCAGCTTCTAGGCCCCGGTTTAGGGTTGACATTCTGTAAATGAAACTGTCGTGGGTGGACCCTGGATAGTTGGCATATACTGAGGAGATGATTCCCTTGGCATCACATACTACCTGGACTTGATGGAATGCCAGTGCTTGCGGTTTCTGTAGATGTGCTCAGATGCCCTGGGGGGGACGTAGAGCCACATGTGTGCAATCAATGGCACCTAGCACTTTGTGGAATTGTGCCACCCCGTAAAAATTCTGGACGGCAGCCTGCCTTTCTGCAGGTGTTCTGGACAGGTATATGTGCCTGCGGACTGATGGGCGTGCAGTCATGATGGCCAACACCTGGTGTAGGCAGCATGACTGCGTGACCTGTGACACCCCCCCACTATAGCAGTTGTCCACTGAAATGATCCAGTGGCCAAGAAGTTTCCGGATTAGCGCGTCTTCTTTGGTGCACACGTTAGCGCCGTTCGATTCCATGAATACGTGTTTTGAATGTGCGTGTGGGCGTTCCGCGCATTTGCCTCCTGTACTTCCCCTGTGACGCCCACATTTTCACGCGTTGTTCCCCATTCCGCGTGTCACGGCATCCTGTTCCTCCTACTTTTGTTGTGTGCGCCACGCTATGTGCGATTTCGCTGTGCGCGTAGCGCAGACTGTTTGGAGACGTGTGCGCCAGCGTGCGCCACGCAGAATTTTGGCGCACATCCTGGGATTTACACGCGCACGGACTTCCATGAATCGCTGTGCGCGGGTTTCGATGCGATTTTCGCAATTGCGCTGCGATTCGCACGCTTTTGCACGCTTGCGCCGAAAATTTCAGCGCACATTAATTCCATGAATCGGCCTGTAAATACGAGGGTCAAAAAATACAGAAATGTCTATTATGCAATGCAATATCTCATTATGAACTACCTACCCAAACATATGATCTTTTCTTTTATCACAGAGATCGAAAAAGAATGTCTGATCCAATTACCCATCTCATGAAAAAACTGCATACAACCACAAAAAAGTCAACCTGTAAGTATATGATAAATGGACACTGCTGAATAACACACCCATTCAAGCAAACATCTAATCATACACCACAATCCAAAATGTTTACTTCCATGGGTATCTTATGCCACAGTCCTGCTTACAAACTCTACAATCTTAACTACATAACCTAGCCAAACCTTCACATACACACTCAAATGAAACAGTAAACAAACTTTTGGGTTGTGGATATTTGATGGGTGTTTGATTCTATGAGTGTGTTATGCTGCGGTGGTTGTGGCCAGGGCACACCCATGCTACCAAACATTTTGACTGTGGTATGTGAGCTCCTTATAGGGCATATTAATTACAATCAATTCTCTACTAACAACCCAAAACCAACATCATACTAAAGTAAAATAGCTAGTAGTGCGCCCAGCATTTAGTATGTCCGTGGACAGCCGCGGTGACCGTGGACATCCCGAACACATCAGGGGCACCTGCCACCTAAACAAATACAGCATTTCACCCATCTCTTACTCCCCCATCCTCCCAAAGCACTCCTACACAACAACACACTCCCCGAAATTGCATTTTTCCTCTGTTCACCACCGCGCTGTCCGCGGATATCCGCAGATCAAAGATGGTGGCCACATCAAAACACTGTGTTACAAAACAAAACGCCTCACCCCAGCCAATCAGCGAACACATTGCTTGTCCGCGGACATGACGCAAGCCAATTAACTAATCAGTGTCATGTCCGTGGAGCGAACAGGGAAATGTGTCCGCAGAGTGGACATAGATATCACTAATTCTTTTAGACCTACTGTTTGGTTGTTGTAAAAAAAACTACTGGTCGGATTTCCACCAAATTTACAAAAGCACGCTTTCGGGACCAAGCTGCTGCTCCTGCCGCAAATTTGGTGAACATTTGTCCAGCGGTTTGAGCTGTAGGCGTGAGCAAAGTTTTTTCCCCATTCACTCTATGGGAATAAATGAAATTTTGGGACCCCCCTATAACTTTTCCCCACCCTGGACCAAACCTCACCAAACTTTGCAAGTATTCTTTATGTACAATCACCTTGACAACTGCACATATGCATTTACAAGAAACTGCTCTTTTGGGCGAACCCTTTAAAGTGGTGGTAATTTATAACTGAGATACTTCATCATTGACCTTGTTATAAAAGAGGGTACTAAAACCCCCAAAAGGGCATTGTTATCTTCATTGCTTTCTATCAAATTGTTTGTGTGTAGAGTTGACACATCATTCTTTGGAAAATAGCCTTGTATATCATTGTTTTTATTCCTAGAAATTGGTCATGTTCACACTCCTAACCATGCTATGAGAACTCAACACGATTTTTCCTGACTGGCAAACCTCTTTTATTTTTATGAATAATAGTTTTTCTTATTCTTTTGTTTCTTTGTTATTGGTTACCGAATCGGAAAAGCAGTATAATTCCTCATGATCTAACTCAAGATTTACGTGTGCAGAGCTGTCACTTAGATTTAAGGTGAGGGGATCTCTTGTAAAACAAAGCGTTTTTTCAGGCATGCCTTTAGTAGTCTCATTCTTTTTTGCTTTTTGCTTGAGTTTCTTTTTAAGCCGGAGATATTCTGTGCTTTTTAATAGCTCATCCCTTGGAAAACGAAATCTTCTAATGAATGTTTAGCAGCATGAGCGTGGGTCCTACCAAGGGAGAGCCTTCCCCAGGCAGAATGATCACTGTCAGGAAACAAATGCTCAGGAGGAATACAAATACTCGACAATATTGGTCTTATACTTAAATCTGCTACTATATGATTTAGTAGTTCTGTTTGCCTTACAATCTGGTTATGTGACTCTTCATGAAAATGTACCAAAGATGCTAGCAGATAGTCCAATGCCTGTATTTTGATTGTAGAGGTAGGCAAGAGGGAAATACTACTGCTCATAGACATAATATGTGAGTTGCAAGTGCGGACCCTCCCCACAGGGGAAGTAGATTGCTAGGGTGAGTATCAGTGACATTATGTGGATCTTCCACTTCAGGAGCAGCATTATTATGCTCCGAAGTAGTTGAGTGCATCGGCGGCAGCAGAGTTGTGCATACAAAACATCTTTCAAATATGCCTGCATTGGCCAGAGGAACTTTAAAGTCCTCCATCATCAGAGTCGTGGAGATGGCATTAGTACACTTTTGTTCAGGGATGATAATATCGTTTTCCACTAATGTAGTGTTGGTTTCTTTTCCTTCTAATGAGGGATTAGATTCACCACCTTGACATGGAATCATTTAGAACATGAATTCCCATCACATATCCATATGCAACAATCATTATACCTCTTACATTTCCCAAACTAATTTAACATATCTAAGAGTAATTAAAGTCAAGCAATTTTGAAAATCTGAAAGTTTGTTCTGCTGTACCAACAGCTTGTCTGAATCCATATTGAATCAGTGACATTACAAATAATTTTGAAATTTTGTCAAGAAAGGAAATAGGTCTATGAACTATTGGAGCAGATCCATCTCCCTTCTTCAATATCAGTTAAAAGTCCTGTTCCATACAGATGGAAACTAAAAGTCCATACACAATGTAACTAATGCCTCTAACTCAGCACCTAACACAGATGCCCAGAGGCTTATTGCATTGATTTCCCATGACATTTTCAGGCAGCTCTTTGTCACTAATCAGCAAACTTGAGTCCTACCTCTGGCCAGAACAGCCTTCTCTAGCTCAAGCAACACTTCATGTATGCCATTTCCTTTTCGATGACTCATAGTTTCTCAACAAGGCCACATTATTTGGTTGTCCATAGAATCATGGCTAAACAGAGTGGTTCATGCATGCATATCGCTATTCTTGTCCTTTTGTCCAGGGTATGTGTTTCCCTGGTCTGCCTATGAATCACAGTCATCTCGTCTATGATCTCTGCCCATGTAAAAGAAGTATACGTGGACAGTCAACCTATTGTGGCCCATGATATTGTGGATGAAAAAGGCAGCCCATGCATATGCGTGCTCATCACTGCTTTTCCTACCTCCGTTTTTTTTGTCACTGGGTTTGTCTGTTACTCACAACTACGTCCATGTTTTTTGTCCATTAACGAGGTATACAAGAACGCAAGTTGTCCATTGTTATAAATGTTCATCCTTGTTTATGTTAATTGTAATTTGACATAATCCATGCACATTCAATTCTAATGTTTTTCTATCTCTCAATTACTGAGTCAAATGGCTTTTATGTTTGGAGGGAAAATGTACATGTATGTTAACAATCAATATTAGCTAGTGTTTTTCAGAACCTGTCACAGGAACCACAACTCTGGAGTCCCACCCTTCAATAACTCGCATTCTTTTCAGCCCAACCCCAATGGTTCCCATTTCCCGCCATTTCCTAAAGGTCTATGTAATGTAAATAATGACATTCACCCAATGAGTTTGGGAGGTGGCAGACATATTATGCATTGCCGGGCAGACTGGGGACCTCTACTACTTGGATAGAGACCTACAGGTTCTGAGCCCCATGGTTTTCCTATGTGCAAACCAGCAATCCATTAGGAAATTGCAGTGGGTTATGTTTTCACTCCAACATAAATACATACATTCCTATAATAGTTCAGAGTTATTTACATACTACACTGTTAAGATTGTTTGACTATATAATACATTTAAGTTATCCTGATAGTGTTATTATGGACCTGCAGTAAGCAACCATTTGTTATTAACTATTATTACCTGGGAATAACATGTCTGCTTTCAATATTTTTGCATGGTATCAGCATTCCTAGTCTTATCGTCCGACTTGAATATTACCTATTAAAAACAGCAATAGCTATACATTGTTTTAATTTTCAACCACAACATATAGACAACCCCAAGAACTGGGGATAAACAAATATGCCAGAATATCAAAAGGTTAACGTTATTCATGGTTATCCATGGTAGTCGAAACTCTTCAGGCTAAGGGACAAGCGCACATGTCCATTACATTACATTATATGGTTAACCAAGGTCTGTCCATGACCCATTTACCATTCAAGGTAAGCAATTGTGACTCACGTCAAGCCATCAAATGTGTCCATGAGTGACCACGGTAAAACCATAGACAACCATGGTTTGTCTGTGAACTTAAAAATGGGGTAAAGCAAATTGCCTTTACTAATTTAACATTCCGAGGTACTTGCATCAATGCAAAAAGGGTCCCCCTAATTTGTCGTGGTTTATTATAAATGTGGCATCCTTTATCAGAACGGCAACAAAAAACATTTAAAATGGTCTCAAAAGGGCACATGTTGCTTATACAATCTGCAATTTCAAAGGAGAAATACTCCAAAATATGATTAATGATATATGCTTCATACACTCTCTCCCAAGTGTCCTCCTGTTATTAAATACAGAACTCAATTAATACACTGCCCTTGGGTCTATCACCATCTGGAAGACTCCCTGACAATATTATGTAAGGCGCTTAGGCCCCAATGTTCACATTTTGGATTAGTTCGAAAGGGAACAGTTATATAATATTACTAATCGTTGCAATCATCAACCAACCCTTGGTCAAAATATTGCCCTATTTTCAGATTAAAATCACCCACCATCACCACTCGATAAGTAGCTGTGGACAAAAATTCATTTCCTAGCGCCCTTACATAATCTTTAAAGTGCTATACTGTTTGTGCATTTATATAGCGCTACGAACCTTCAGGTATCTGAGCGCTGCTTATTTCCCACGGTGTGTGGTGCTCATTTATCGACCTCGGATGGATGAAAGGCTGAATTTGGCCCTGCCGGGATTCAAAGCACTGCACGGATGTCAAAGCGAGCGCTCTACACACTGTGCTATCTGACCGGCAAGTATATTGACATTCTTCACTACTGCATTGCAAAAGCTCACTACAATCAAAGGAGGTATTCCTTCAACAGTGGCTTCTGCAATTATTATATTGGTAGAGGGGATTTTACATCTGGTTGTTATTTTAAATGTTTATATAGTGATAAATGTTATGAGCACATGGAGATCGGTATTGACCACTTCTTAGCCAATTGGAATGTTCAAGGCGCAGTCAAAAACTACTGGTATTGACTGAATTCGGAACATTCTGACTTTAAACCCTTCATCTTTTGGAGGACCTGTTTTTTTCGCTGCAACATCACATTCAACATACCAAAGAGAATGCGAAAACATGCAAAAAATCCTTTAAAATACAGAAACTGTATTGAGATACATGCTCACGCTAAATCCTGTCCAGTTTAACCATGCTTACAATTGAAATTCTTACATTATAAAAACAAGCTTGTTCTTTAATACCAAAAAATAAAACACATTTAATTTACTAAGTTTTCCGATTTCATTTTGCATTCTTAAATGGTTATATTAATCCTCCAGCATTTCTCCTTCTTTTTGATGGTATAGCTTTATTATGGAAAGACAGAGTTCTAGACAGTCATGACTACAGCACTAAGTTTCTTCAAACACAATTATCTGGTAATGTCTCAGAAAATCCATGTATTCTAGATCTTTAAACATCATCCCAAATAGTTCACAAAACAGCCTAATGGTTAAATAATGCAACCGACTAGTGTGAGATGAGGTTCTCTTGAGCTAACGGATTCTCTGAAACATATAGCATGTGCTGGGAGTGACAGCTCACAGGCATGATATGGTATGATATGACATTTGTAAGGTGCTTATACACAAGTATTTCAAGGCGTGAAGAGGCAAGGAAGGGGGAACGAGGGAGAACAGAGACAGAGAGCTTACTAGGCCAATTGATATTGAGATCGCGCAGGTGCAGGCGAGAGGGGAGGGGAAACTGACAGGGGAAAGGGGAGGGGGCAGTTCTGTACATGGGATCAAAACAATAACAAGAAGTGCGGGCAGCAGGTGGCAGGAGCAAGGGTAAGTGCAGACAACAGGTGTCCAAAAGTGCAGGTAGGGGGACTGTAGGGCTACAGATACAGACCCAAAGTGCAAGGGTTGCCGGGTGGCAGTGCAGGTGTGCAACTGGCCGGGTAGGACCCTGAGCAAACAAATTCATGCATGTCCTTTGTTTTCCCTTTTTCATTTTATGGACTGTTTCTAATTGATCATTTTATTTAACTGATTTTATCTGCATAGCATGTTGATCAATTGTTGTTATATTTTTTGAAACCAAAACACAATAAAAAATAAAAGCTATTTTCTTTGAAAATTAAGAACATATTGTATTCATCATATTATCTGGCGCATTACAGTGGCATCGCCAGTTTGATTTACTGTTTTGCTGCAGTGCAATTCGACACAGGAGTCAGTATTTTACGATTCCCCTGCCGAACAATGGGTATTTGTTCAATGTTCATATAGCGTAGCATAATAGTACAAATTAGTAGTACAATCATAATTTTTTTATTCGTCAAAGTACTAGTGTTTGCCCCAAGATCCCATCACATGTCCTTCATCCTAAAATTGTTCAGAGCCCTTAAGTCACAGGCACAATAACCCACTGAGCCCTCTGACCCTCGGTCTGAATTTATCTTCATCCTATCCCCTTTCTTTCTAATAGGTGGCTTACCGGACACTAAAGAAAGTTTGCCACCCACTGAACCATCAATCATCTTTAGTGTCCACTCAGAAGAGCGTGGAGTCCATCTTCTGAACATTTGAAAAGTGTTTTCCATAGTGCTGGCCAAACCCTGGAGGGTGCTTAGATGCTATTTTCTGCAGCATGCCCTGCTTTAGAAAATGATAATCAATACTAATGGAATATCAGCCTGTCGGGATGGAAATGAGTCCATCCCACCCCACTAGGCGCTTTAGAGTGAGGTGAATCCTTTAAGCAGCGGTGCAATGTGCTAGCGGGGAAGAAGATCCATGCTAAGAAACTCGGCACGGCTATAATGGAGTGGGAATAATAGATGCATAGATCTAGCACACACATAGAACAGAGCACCATTTTGTAGTTATGGCAGTCACATAGTTTTGCATGGCAGTGCAGTATAACTTTCAGCTCAATGGAAAACACTGACTAGGCCCAGGGCATCAAGACGGAATGCGCCTGCACGGCCAGTTCTCACGGAAGCTTCCTCTTGACCTTTCGCTGTTGCAATTACACAGTATCACTGAGAGGAATGTGCCCAGCGAGGCCATGAGTCGACACCAGGCTCCTCGCAGTGCCCATTCACCACAGCTAAACTGCCAGCTGACCTCCATCCCCCACCCAGCCTACCCAGATCCATGGGCCACACCACTGACCCAGTCCAAGGATCCTTGCATTACTTGATAGCGAGTGACCCTAGCCCCCTGCCATAAAACCAATGACCAGAAAATATTGAAGTATGTATGGCTGTTTCACCTCTGGTCATAAATACATCCTTTGTAATGCGAGGTATAGGGTGGGATAAATTATAGATCAAAATGAGGATGGAGGCCTTGGGCGCGATATCAACAAAGCACAGAATGTGTGTGTCAGCGTGACTGTATTTCTTCCTCCCTTGCCCCTGGCACCAGTCCCCGAGCCTCCCAGGTGCATGCCACAGTGATGTAGTAGCAGGTTCAGTGTATGAGTAGTTCTGATTTTTGTAACTTATGAGATATCTGACCTCACTCCTCGGAGAGACGAGCCAGCAGACCCACGTGGGAACTGACAGACGGCATAGAAGTGAACCAATTGTAGCCTGGCATCCCCTAAGGAGCAGGCCCATGTAGATGGTCTCTCCAATCATTAATGCCAGTTTGTACTGTCTAGCAATGACACTTGACCTCCCTTTAAACCAATGCTTGTACTAAATTGAACCAGAACGTTCTCAAGCACCAGAGTTCTTTGCTGATACCTTTGTATTCTGTACAATTAAACCTTGCTATCCTTGCAAGCATCTCTTAGCCTTTTTCCCTAGAGGGTTGTATTCTTTCTGGCATGAGCATGAACAGGGACTTGCCTTCAAACCCTAATGGGAACAGAACGACACCAGCAAAATGTGTATTGCGGTTCGGTGCCATAGTTTCCGAGTCCATTTTCTATGTTAATGACTGTCACATCATAAACATGGAAATGGAGTTGTGAGACTACAGTGCTGCGCTATGATGAAAAAATCAAGGCAGGGATTCATCAAAGAACCAAACCCTATTCAAAGTCACATGTGGATTTTTTGCTCAGATGCAGTGTCAACAATTGTTGCATTACACATTATTTAAAAATTACCCAAAAAGAGGGGCTCAAATATTTACATTTATTCCTTCTAGGTGGGGGTACACCCTTGTGTGTTTTTGGTCACGTATGTGCTGCCCACAGACCAGGGTATGGTCTGGTGGCACCTACATGCTGACTTGGCAGTGGCTCTGATTGGCTTCTATTTTGGGCCTCTTGGTCTCTATTGCCTTTTACCTCTTTGTAAGTCCGCAAGGGGAGTGCTTGCACATCTGGAGACGGAGAAGTCCATTGGTGTCACCCAGTTTCCAGAGGTGCTTTTTGTGACCATTGAAAGCCGTTGTGGTATACCGCCCAGGAGAGGGGGTCTGGCATAGTGCTGCAGGATAGTTCCAAACTGCCTAAGAACATTTCAAAGGACATCCTTGCTATCATCACTGCCCACTTTTTCCCACTGGAGAGAGAGTCCAGAGTCCCTGGGTGCAGAGGAAAGTCTACCGATGGGTCTCCCACCACCAGAAGCTAACAAAGACATCCCGAGGGTCCAGACTTGGTGAGGGTCTGAGGTCCACTCCAGTGGTCGATTCCAGGATGCCAGAAGCCACCCAAAAACCGTGATATTCCAAAACCCAACACCAAAAGTGACCTATGCAACTGTTGCCACCAGAAGTCATAGAAGGGTCCCAGGGGTGTTACTCTCATCTGCCAAGCCTTTAAGGAGCCCACAGCAAGTTTCATCTTGACAGGACTTCTACAGTTGGAGAAATCGTCGACCAAAGGAGAGCACTGCGAAGAGTAAAACAGCTGCACTCGGAAAGACTTTGGTTCCATTTTCCCATGGACTCAGCATCCCAGTGGCTAATTCTCCGAAGGGAGGTCTATCCTCGAAGGGAATCATTGAGTGAAACCGAGAAACTCTGCCAGTGCGTCTGCCAAGGCACCAAAGGTACTGTGACCAGGAAGAGCATCTTCTAGCCTCATGAGTTGTCCAGGGGTCCCAGCTTCATTTTGGATCTTCTATGGGGCCTCTCGGGTACTTTGTGGTGGTATAACCTTTTTAAAGAAAGCAGAAGGTTATTGAACATTTTTGGACTGGGCTGTAAAAGACAAGATGTATTGCTCCCTTACTTTTCGACTATATGTTTCCCAGGTGGGGGAATCCTCACACAAAATTGTGTGTCTAGTCTAAAGAAAGCATTCTGCCACTATTCATAACTAACCTGCCTTTCTTCCCTAATCTATGCTGATACATCTCACTTAATAATGTACATGCCTATTTAAAACTGTTGGCAGTTAGTGCATCTATTACTGAATTTAAGTATTGTGTGGTACCACATAGAGGGCCTCATCATGAGTTGGGCGGTAATGCCGGCGCTAATAGCGCTGGCACTATCTGCCCTACCACCAAACCCACCGGCGCTATTAGCGGCAGATCACGGGTTTGGTGGATTTGGAAATCCCCATTCCCCATTGAGCCCATTCGGGAATGCCCCATTCCCCATTGGGCTCAATGGGGAAATTTCACGCTCATACTGCCGGCTGATTTCCCGTCGGCGGTATGAGTGCAAATTTTCAGCAGATTTCCCCCCAGGTCAGTGCTGGGGAGAAATCCACCAATGCCCTGATTTGGCGGACCCTTACATCCAGCGGTAATAGCGCTAATGCCAGATTTAATGGTTACCGCCAGACTCATGATGAGGCCCAGAGTCTATACATTTGCCATTCTTTGAATAAGTATTTCCTAGTACATAGTGTTATTATTTAAATGTATATATATCACTGAACCTTATTTTATAGAGAGAGAAGCTGTGTTATAACCTATGGGGCCGAAGCTTTACCTGAACTTCCGATAAACCTTTGGCCGAAGCTGTGTTACCACCTAACATAGTGTGTGGACATTCCTTTGTGGGGGCTTTGGGGAAACACTGTACTTAAGAACCAGCCAGCATCAACTCCTGAAGGCTTAAGCCTGGCTGCTCGTCCATTGCTACCAAATTAAGAGCCTTGGCTGGGGTGTTCTGTGCCTTTACTTTAGAGTACACATTATGTGCACAATTTTGGTTAAATGCCATTCAAATTACAATCGATTTGTAGTGGCATCAATACAAATTCAATGCATTTCAGGTCCCCAACAGTGCACTGGTGCATTTTCATGATGATTATGCCCAAAAATGATATGTTTTCTGTCAGTGTAAGAAGACATTTTTATGCTGCTGTGCCAAATACATACCAGTTTTCCCACTTAATTACGCACTTGCAAGAAACAGTCCACCATCTGTTGTTAAATTGTCTAATTCTAAACGTAGAGCGCACGGCCTTCTCGGCCCCTCTTTAGGCCAACTCAGCTCTTGTGGAAGAAGACACATGGTGGTGCCGCATGATTTCAGGTGAAAAGGCCAGATGGTCAGTGGCTACAGATAAGCTAATGGAAGCAACATTTGCAAAGATAAATGCCATCGAAACCGCTCCACAACAGCCTACAAGTTAATGCTAAAGTCAAAAAAATGAAGTCTTGTTCCTCTAGACTCTCGGCAGCTCGTGAGCACTCAGTTGAATACGTAAATATGTGATTCATCTACTTGAACGTTGGTTTCAATTTGGCTTCTACTTCTTGTAAAAATCAATTTTCTTTGTACACAAGTAAATAAAAAAATAAAAAAATAAAAATTGCGCACTTGTATTTGCTTTTCCCATAAATAACTAATAGCACTATAAGAAGAGATGTTTGGGCCGGTTCTGCCAATATATGCCAGCATCATATATGTGAATATATGTATGGGATCTAGAAAGCGTGAACCTAGCTGAGAAGAAAAAGAGTGCTGTACAAAGGGGACACACCCTGGGTGTTACACGTAATGTGCAGTGCTAGCAGGGAAGCTCGGTTCGGGAGGGGGGGCAAGGGAGGAGGGGGAACACTTGGCTTCTTTCATTATGCCAGTAATACCACTGTATGAAAACGTGTCCATTCTGGTTGTGCCAACAGAATGACATGCTCATGGTTGATGTTCCTAGAATACCAGTAATGAGATGGAAGAAGACACGTCCCTGATGACTGCACCAGTATATGTCATGTTGGCATAACCAATAATGCACAAAGGCTACTGTAGGAAAGCATGCAAGTATCCCCACATAATTGCACCCTCATTTTTTATTTTCTGTAATGGACTACTAAGCCTCTGTACGAATCTTGCACCACACGCACACACGCATGCATACACTTCAATCAGGCACACACCCACAGACCTCACTCATTCTAATGCACATACTTTCACGTGCAGCAACATTCAGATGAGCACACTCACTGACGCATAATGCTTAGCATGCATGAATGCACACATACATACATACACACAATGCTTTCTACATTTACTTGGTCATCCCTGACATTGCTTCAGCTCCTGGCTGGCCCGCCTCAGCCATGGACCTCAGCTGTTCACTGGCCCCTGCCTGCAGCCTTTCACACAAGGCTATTGCTAAGCTGTTTGCGCACAAAGAGTAGTGGCGTCGCCAGATCTCCAGAATCCGGCCGGCCTATTCAATGAAACGGGCTGTGGCATCTTAATGGAGTCTGGCTCACTCCATATTCAAAACATAGGACATGTTCTTGAAGTGGGACCTGCCCTCGTGCCGTACTGCACTTTCATGGCTCTTAAAACATTCGGAGATTGGACCAAAATGTGCATCTTTGCAAGAGGGTTGGCCTCCCTGCACCTTAACATCCCAACAGCCACTGCATTTGGATCCAGGCCCAGAGATCCAGCTTTCCAAAAATTGCAAGGTCCTCCTGGTGTTTCCCTGGAGGCCAAGGATGTTCTGACAGATAATGGGCGATTCTGCCCACAGGGTTATGCACACTCCTCTCATCTGTCTCGAGAGGATAGCTCAGGGGCAAAGCACTCCCCTTGGAAGCAAGACGAACCAGAGTGGCACAGGTTCAATCCCCGGGTCCGCACGTTTTATAAATAGCCTATCATAAAGTCTGGGTGAGCTTCGGTTCCTGTGTGGCTTTTTGATCTTGTGAGCAGTCCTTAGTTTCTGGATTAGTAATTGCCAAACAATGGCTCTTGAGAAGGTTGCAGGAAAGGGCACAGCGGCCTGGGCTGTGCAGGTCAATTTACTGTATCCAGAGCATGGCTGCATGCTGTGTCCTGAAACACTACAAGTGGGGTTGTTGTGCCCTGCGCTCTGTGCACAGCGATTTCTGGGAATTCTGGACACTTCAGGAAAGAAATAGCGTTCCTGGACCTTCACCAGCTGCATTCCAACCTGTGACTCTGCAGATGGGTTTACTATGCTTGTGCTCTGTGCAGTGGCCAAACCCTCTTCTACCTTTGCAATGCAGGAGGTTCTCTGTCCAGGGGAAACATTCTCAGGCCATGACTTCTCTGGCCAAAGCACTGCATACACATAGGGGCCCAGACTGCAAAGATAAGTCATAAATGCAAGGCAATGCATAAGGAGTTTACACATTACTTTTACAATTCAGGAGACTTTCAAGGGATTTGGAGGTCGACTACAGGCACAAAATAGTTTCTACTTTTTTTATTTAAAAAAAAAATGTTTATTACTTGATACAATTGTTAAAAGAAAAACATTTTTGACAAGAGCCATTTCTCCTCGAGAAACAATGTCATTTCTTCTTTTGGAAGTCTCTTTATCCCAGATGTATTCAATGTCATTAGTTGAGAAGAATTAAGAAAGTTTTGATGGCTCGTATCCATCAAGTTAGGAAGCCAATAGCTTGAAAGAAGCCAACTACCGTGATGGCCTAGGACGTCTTTTCCCCACTCATGAGGTGGCACCACCATTCCTCTTCGTCATATGAGCTTAAATTTCCCAACAAATGGCCAAGGTGTGTGGAGCGTGCGACTGATACCCCCAGACAGTACAATAATAGATGTTTAATGGTTTCCATCGCATTCGAAGGCTGACAAAATCTACATGATTTGTCTTCGGATTGCTTCCTTCTTGACAATACTTCTCTTGTGGGTAAAAGGTTCAAACAAATTCTCAAGAAATTCTCACAAAGTTTTTATTCGGACATTTCAGCAAGTAAGATTTCGCTTGATTTACTTTCAGCCAAAAGGGGGGCAATTCTTGTCACAATTTATACTCTGCTGCTTTTTCCAGCGTGTCAATCCAGTCTCTCTCAAGGATACGTTGTTTTACTTTCACTGGATTCTGAATGAGTTCTTCGCTGGAGATGCCCACCCAAAGCAAAAGCTTTTGGATCTTTCCCACCCAGTCTTGGAGAATCTTGCAAGAACCTGCAAGTATTTCCCGATGTATTTTTTTCAGGATCAATGGAGCGCAGGGTAGGAGGATTTTACGATACAACATGGTTTCGTTCCGTGCCACAATTGATCCCAAGGACTGAAGTGAAAGCTCCCTACTGTTCAAAATGATAGGAAGGGACTGTGGGAGATTAAGGATCTTTCTCCAAAACAGTCCTTCCACTTTCGGCCAAAGGTTTATCGGAAGTTCAGGTAAAGCTTCGGCCCCATAGGTGATACTAGGTACGATTTTTGTTTTATAAAAAGTTAGTACTGGGGACAGTGTGAAGCGCCCAAATTTGTTTGACAGTGTTCGGGACTGAGAAATTAGAAGGCAAGTTTTTGTCATTATGTTGTCCTGCATTGGCATTTCCTTACCGCTTTTATTAAAAATAACGCAGAGATATTTGAAGTTATTTACAGATTCTAGTTGTTGATTACCCACTGACCAAGTGAATTTCTCTGTGTTCCTGATGTTGTTACCCAGTGTCATGATTTTTGTTTTTTCAAGATTCATCAGGAGTTGATTTTCTTTCAGGTATGCATCTAGGTTGTTAATCTGCCTCGGTAGGCCTATTGGCGTGAGGTCCATGAGAATGATATCGTCTGCATACAGCAGCCTTGATATCTTGCTCTCTCCCAATGTAGGGGGGAAAGAACGAATTCTGCCTCACAATCCTTGTAATCGGCCGTATAGGCATTATATAATGATGGAGCCAGGGGGTAGCCTTGTTTAACACCTCGCCCTGTCTTCATCCACGCGGAAAGTAGGCCTTGGTTGTTCAGACGGGCACACATCGAGGTTTCAGTGTACAGGGCCTTTATTGGGTCCAGGCTCTCAGCAGGGCAGGCATGATATGTAATTTTGCCCACAAGATGGATCTGGCTACTCGATCAAAGGCCTGTACCAAATCAATAAAGGCCAGGTAAATTTTAGGACGGCCTCCAGGACTTTGGCTTTTAATACACTCACAGCGAGAATGTTTGTAGTCGTCCCCACGTTCTTTACAGAACCTGCGTGTAGTGGGACCATCAGAGCAGACGTGGGTAGCCAAGTTTGTAAACTGTCCAAGATGAGTGCTCCAAATAGTTTTCCTATGGAGTCCAACAAAGCTATTGGGCGGTAGTGTGAAGGATTGTCTTTAGAGCCTTTCTTAAAAATCGGCACCACGATCGCCTTCTTCCAGGAGGGAGGAATTGCTGATGACTTAATGCAGTTCATGAAAACCTCCTTTATGAAAACGGACCAGGATTCTATGTTTTTTTTCAGGTCGAAGTTAGTGATGCCATCCGGGCCCGTGGCCCTGGATCCATTGAGTTGTTTTATTTTCCATTGGATCGTTTCCAGGTCAGTCGGAATAGCCCAGATGTTCCTTGATCTTATCGGCTGGGGATCCATCTCAGTCTCTGGTAAGCCATGCAGATCTTTAAAGTGGAATTCCCATGTTTGTACCCCAATGGTATTTCGGAGAGCTTGATTCATCTCTTTTCTTTCTCCTTTTATTAGAGACCAGAAATCTTGTTTGTTTTTGCTACAGATTGTGCGAAGCATTTCCTCTGCATCTTCCTGCAAGCGTTGGAGTTTAGATGACCTTAGCCAGGATTTGTAGTTGTTAATTGCCAAAACTGCCTCCTTCTTTTTTTGTATGCCGTTATATTTTGCAGCGTCCCGTTTTAGTTTTTTCACCCACCTTCTTTGGGCTACCAGTTGCTCGTTGTACGTGTGAACAGGATGGCTTGTTAAGGCTGTCTTCATTCCTTTCCTGTGTCTAAATACTGATAACACTGTTATGTAATCAGCTAAATGTTTGGCCTCAGTAGTTCCTCTGCCCTTTTCCTCCACGTACATCCTGGTATGTTTGATGATAGCTGTTTCTGGCAGTCTTAACCTCCTGCCGCTTTGGTTAACTTCCAAGTTAGGGCAGGTATAGCTGGCCTCCATCCTGTTTGAAGACCAGGTAAGTGACAAGATGTTGTGATCGCTATGTTTGGTCCTGGTCACCTCGAAAGTTTCCTTTAAGGTCAAGAGGCTGCGTGATATCTGGATGTAATCGATTATGGCTGTTTGGTTCTTTCCCTCCCATGTCGGGGTTTGTTCCTTTGTGGGCCCAATCAATTGCTCAAGATTAGACATTTCTCTCGATTTTATCAGGTTAATCCATCGCCGGGATCTGCCATGTGAAGAATAGAGCCCCTGAATTATGTCAAGGTTTAGGTCTCCCACAATAATGTCATTGCTAGATTCACTCATTATTAGAAAGTCATCAATTAGGGATTCCACTTGGTTGATGAAGGAGTCATTGGTCACCCGTTTAGGGTTCCAATATTTGTTGATTAACAGGATCTTCTCCTGCGGATTGTTTATCATGGGGTTCATAATGGAAGCCCAGGTGATTGTTGTTGCCAGAATAAATTCTGATGCTTTGAGTACTTTAGATAAGTTTGGACCGCTTCCTGATCTAATGGCGGTAATGAGGCCTGATCTTGGTCTGCCCTGGGTTTCTTTATGTGCAGGTGAATGGGCCAATTGGTAGCCATCCCGAACCGGTTTTTCATCAGCCTTGGTTCTTGTAGGCACAGCACATCAAAACTGGCAAAGTTTACATCAGATTTAGTGGTCAGATGCATAAAGCCCCGAGTGTTCCAAGATCCTAACTTTAGTGACACCTTAGTGGAGCCCGGAGCAGACTTGTCATTACTCTTGCTGTCTGTGATTGTCCCTTGTGGTGGCTATTTCCTTCTTAATTGCAACTTGGGGGTTTCCATCCTGTCTCTATTTCGATCATTGTTGAAGGACAGCCTTCTTGCCTCTTGATCTTTCCTGTCGCGCGGTAGATCCAGTAATTGGAACGTCTTACGGGAGGCCAGAGCAGCAAGTTTTTCTGCCACTGGAGCTCCCCGTTCTTGCCTTGGTTTCTTGTGGGGGTCTTGCCAAGTGCTGTATTTAAATTGAGAGGTGTAGTCAGAGTTTCCAGATCAGGGTATTTGTCTCTCACTCTTAAATTGAGTACTCCTTTCTCCTCTCGAAAGGTCAGACCCCTGGCGCGCACCATTTTGCCCCTTAAACCTGAATAACTTCCGGATCTGAGGCGTCCTTTCTGGCTGAGAATTCGCACAGGTATCATCTACTGATGGTCTGGTCATGTCAAGACCCAAATTAGACATTTTGTCTCTGGCGCTCCATATTTGTTGTTGGATATAGTTTGAATCTATATGTAGGTAGGAGCTGTCCTTCCTTCCATTAGGGTTTGGCTCTAGAGTGTTAATGTCTTTCGTAATATTGATATGCAAGAGGCAAATCTTGTGGAATACTTTCGATAAAGCCCCGTGATTTAATATCCAATTGTCCGGCTCTTCTTTTGTCCTTTGAAGTTTGAAAGTTCTCGTTGGACACTCATTTGCCCTATGTCTCGGTAAATGGGTCTGAAATTTTCCTCTCGCTGAGTGACCAAGTTTGTTCCGCTTCGAGTCATGAACTCTCGATTTGTAATGTCCTATTGTTTGTCTTGACGAGCAGCTCCTCGCCTTTATGTTTTCCTGGAAAATGTTCGATTGATTTCGAGACTTTTCTCAAAATCCTAATTGACCAAGAGGGGCGTCCCTATGAGATTTTCCTTCGTTACTTCGACGACGCACCCTCTTTTTGTCTCTTTTCTTATAAATGTCGTTCTGCTTTATAGGCCAGAGACCCCCGATAGAACTGGAACTTTTCTGCACTCCGGTCTACTTGTTCAAGTGCGCCGGAGTAGATGAAGGAGAATTTAGAAGCAAAGCTTTTGTTTTAGGTTCTTCTGAAGTTCTATTTTCTCGAGTTTCTGTTTTTTTCCTCTTTTGTTGGCAGGTGGTTGGTATTTCAGATTCTGATTCTTCCACGGTGTAAATGCTCATGTTCATTAGGTCTATTGAGCTGTGAGAGGCATTACAAGACTTGTCCAGATTGGAGAGGTCCACTTGCTTCTTTTCACAGGACTTCAGTTAGAAAATGCTTCTTTTTTGGATTGGCAGAGAGTCTATTTCTGTCTCTTCTTGCTCTCTTGTATTATCCTGAATTACAGAGACCGGGGTCATTGCAACCCTTGATGCTTGAGTATGCGCTTTTTGAATCTTCTTTCTGTTTTTCGCTGGTGGTGAAGATCCTTTGTGCTGGAAGATTTGGAAAGTCGAAGGGATCTTAAATGCTGTAGAGTTTGATACTTTTGAGACGGGTTGGAATGACACTTCCTCCGGCAAATTACAGACCACCGAGCCATTTTTTTTCACTGTATTGGGCTGCGCGTCTGATGTTATTTGGCAGTCCTTGGGTTGCCCTTGAGATGAGGAAATCGGAATATTGAGTGAAGATATGTCACGCTCACCTGGTCTCCATGGGGGCGTGCTTGTGTGCGAAGGATGATGTCTGCACTGGTGTTGTTCTGTTTAATGAGAGCCTGCTTGCGTCTTCCCTTCTGTCTTGCCTCAGGAGATGTTCGTCTGCAAGTTGAAACAAGATATTAGCCAACTGTGTGGAGCTGGTTTTGGTTTTCACCTCCTTCCGTGTTATCCTTCTCTTTCCCTGGCTCACCTTGTCTATTATATGGGTAGGCTCTCCATCCTGCACACTCTATGGCAGGGGCGCGGTTACTCTGTAGTTCCAGGATCGAGTTACTTCACTGATCCGATGGAGGTTGCTGACGTGGATGGACCGGAGTAAGCAGGTACGTCTCTATTCCAAAAACTCCTTGAAATAGCTGCCTTAAGTCCTTGCATGCAAGATATCTAATGTTTGTTTTTTTGCCTTTCTGGTGCGGCACAAAAGCGGTTTTCAGATGATGGATGACTCTCCTGACAATGATGTGCAGGATTCTTGCCGGTAAGTAGAGCGCTGTGCGAGATGCGCTAATAGTTTGCTTTATTTTAGCCTTCTTGTTGTGTGCGACTAATCTGCTTTGTCTTTTCTGTTCGGCAGGTGTGGCGCTTTTCCAGGAAGAAGATGGAAGGTCCGACTGACGGTGTTGAGATGCAGCGCGATGCAGAATGATGGAGAACTGCTCGCTGGAGATCCTGGAGGAGGCCGAGTCAGGTGCGTCGCTGCCCGAGAGGGTACCTTCTGTTCTGATCTTCTACAGATGTGGCGGCCCTTGGATCAGCGTAAAGGCGAGGTCCGGATGTTCTGCAGGTAAGGCCTTCAATGCGTGAATAACTCTTGTTCTTCTATTTTCACAGGTGCCGATAAATAGAAAACTCTGGACGGGCGTGGCAGAAAGGAAGCAAGAACTGACACGGTGAGCGTTACGCTGCAGGAGTGCAGATTAACGCAAAGCGTGTTCAGTTTGCAAGGTGCGGTTTAAATAGCCTTGAAAGTAGTTCCAGGAAAATAGTCCCTTTCATCGTATCCTGTCTCTCTGGTAAAGTAGTCCCAATCCACCCCCTGTACTGAATGGCTCAGCATCTCAGAGCCACATAAATGGACCATGTATTTAACACTTACCATGAGCCTGGCGCCAGCGGCGCCAGGACTGAGCCCAGGTGAGCCTAGCTGGGGCCTGGGAAGTCCCACAGGAAGCCAGAATTTGGGCTGGGCTCGCGGGTTTGGGGTTTTGGGGGCATGCACCATGACAGCACTCCACCCCTAGGCCCCCCCAATGGCAAACTCACCCATTGGTCCTGGTTTGTTTGGGTGATTGCGGTGGAACCTTTTTAATAACCGTGGAGCATGCAAATTCTCGCTAGGTTCCCATGATCTTTCATGTGGTCCGTATCCTTTCCAGTCTATCAAGAAAAATAGTTTTTACTTAGTGATTTTTAAGTCAAGAATTTCTTTCACCTCGAACTCAGGTTCCCCGTTTACAGTGACTGGTTTCGGTGGTTTCACAACTCGTGTTCCAGGTTGCACTGGAGTTTGCACTCTACCATCTCCCAAGCCTTCAAACAAGCGATGGATCATCTAAAACAAGCTAAGGGAGGTACAAGAACTCAGCCGATGTGCATAGAAGTGAAGCTCCAAAATATCAGGTTGGAGATGAAGTCTGGTTGGCGTCTAAGCGACGGCGATCATGAAACCAACCAATTCCCTCCCTCTGGTATATCAAGACTACCAGAGCGTATTCCAAAAGGATCAAGCCAACACACTGCCCCCTCATAGGTCGTATGACTGCCAGATCGACCTTGTACCAGGAGCACAGATCCTGTGCGGTCGAATCTATGCTCTCACAGAGCCCGAAAACCTGCATTTGAGAAAATATTTAGACCAGTACCAGGCTAACGGTTTAATTCGCCCATCCAAGTCCCTGGCGGCATCACCCTTGCTCTTCGTGCCTAAAAAGGAAGGTGATCTTAGGACTTGCATCGACTACTGCACATTGAATCAGGTCACTGTTAAAAACCGTTACCCTTTGCCTTTGATTCCTGACCTATTGGATCAAGTCAAAGATGCCCGAATTTACACCAAGTTAGACCTTCGTGGAGCATACCACCTGGTACGGATCAGGAAAGGGGACGAATGGAAGACCGCTTTCCGCACCAAATACGGGCTATTTGAATAGCAGGTGATGCCTTTTGGCCTTTGCAACGCCCCAGCGGCGTTCCAGTATTTCATGAATGATATTTTGCGAGAAATGATTGATGTGTGTGTCGTAGTATACATCAACGACATTCTGGTATACTCTCGTTCAGAGCAAGAACACGTGAAACATGTCTGGGCCGTTTTGGACAAACTTCGACAACACAAACTGTTTGCAAAGCTGGAAAAATGTTTTTTCCATGTCACTGAGGTCAAGTTCCTTGGATTTGTATTAACCCCTCATGGTGTGTGCATGGATTCACGGAAGGTTGAAGCCATTCTCAAATGGCCATCTCCAACTTCGATTAAAGGAGTTCAGAGCATGCTCGGATTTGCAAACTTCTATAGTCGTTTCATTCCAGGATTTTCGCAACTAGTGCACACCATCACCACTCTGCTGCGCAAAAACAAGCGATTTCAATGGTCCGAAGAGGCTAAGAAAGCCTTCCAGGAGCTAAAACAAAGATTCATCTCAGCCCCGATCCTGAAACAGCCTCATCCAGATCTTCTATACGTGGTTGAAACAGATGCTTCCAGTCTGGCAATGGGAGCGGTCCTTTCCCAAAGGGACCCTGTACTGGTCAACTACACCCAGTAGCCTTTTGGTCACGTAAGTTTACAGCTCCTGAGTTGAATTATGCTATTACGGATAAGGAACTGTTAGCCATCAAGGCCTTCAATGCCTGGCGGCATTAGCTCTTAGGGGCTAGGCATACCATCACAGTCATTAGAGACCATCACAATTTACAGTACCTGAAAGGGGCAAAAGCTCAATCATCATGACAACTCCGATGGGCATTATTTTTCGCTGAGTTTGACTTTGTAATTACTCACCGACCTGGCTGTCGAATTGCAAGGCAGATGCACTGTCCCGTATAGGCGTAGACGAGGAATACGCCAATCCCGACCCTGTGCCCATCATTCCTGGTGAAAAGATTCTTGGAATTACTACGTCTCTAACGCTAGAAGACATTCAAGAATAAATCCCTCATCTCATGGATTCCAACACCCTAAAGAATTGGCCGACCAAAAGTCCTCACCTTTCAGTCACTAACCAATTACCCTATTTTCGAGGACGTCTCTACCTACCCAGCAAAGAACTTCAGGAAAAGGTCGTCTCACATTACCATGACTCATTAGTAGAAGGTCATCCCGGATTTGCAAAAATTGAGGCCAAGGTCAAGCAGCATTTTTGGTGACCGGCATGGCGTAAAGACATCAAGCAGTTTGTACTATCCTGTGGAGTTTGCGCTCAAAACAAAGTCTAGAAAAAGAAATCACCGGGCCTGCTTCAGCCATTAGGCATCCCACCTACACCTTGGCACACCCTATACCTGATTTTATAACGGACCTTCCTCCTTGTGACGGGTTCAACACAATTCTAGTAGTGGTGCATTTATTTTCGAAAATGGCGCATTTCATCCCACTGAAAGGATTGCCCTCAGCTTCAATTCTGGCTAAAGAATTTCTGGAGCAGATTGTTCGAATTCACGGATTTCCTTCCATCCTAATCTCAGACCGTGGCATCCAGTTTATTTCACGCCTCTGGAAGAAATGTTGCGAGTTAGCTCAAACCGACGTAAGGCTTTCCACCAGTCACCATCCCCAAACTGATGGTCAGACAGAGATAACAAATCAGACCTTAGAGCAATATCTCAGGTGCATGTTACATCAAACTGAAGGCAGCTGGAAGGATGTTTTATGGATCACCGAGTATGCCAGCTGTGGAAAGTTTGCACTCTACCATCTCCCAAGCCTTCAAACAAGCGATGGATCATCTAAAACAAGCTAAGGGAGGTACAAGAACTCAGCCGATGTGCATAGAAGTGAAGCTCCAAAATATCAGGTTGGAGATGAAGTCTGGTTGGCGTCTAAGCACCTACCAGTGAAGGGACCTCATACCTTCAACCCCAGATATTTAGGTCCATATACCATTAAACCAAAACCAAAGGTCCTTTAGTTGGATAACAAGTTTGAGCACAGTAGACTGAGAAGGTCAACCTCTTGGCACGCCAGTCTACGCAAGGATAATGTGATACTAACCATGGCATTCCCAGAATTATTTGAAATTGTGGAGACTTGATTATATCAAACACTATGGTTTCCCGATGACGGTCTTGGCACAAAAGAATCGTCTCTGTCGTATAATGCGTTACTGGACCCGAAGCAATTTCAGTTTCATCGACTGTGGTGACTAAGTCTGTTGTTGCCTTTTCGCAAAGGGAAAGGTTCATCCTCGAAGCCAATTCTTGATCCATATAATTTCCAATGGCTCCACTGTCAATGTATGCTCTGACTGCATGCATTCGAGATGGCTGTTGGTGGTTTATAAGGACCATAGGCAAAACTAGGCGCGAGGTCTGGGAGTCCTTCTTTTCACTCAGCAAGCGGACCTCTACGCCTGCCGGGCGGAGAAGTTTTCCAGCTCAGACGCTGTTTCAACCTTACCAGCGACTCCCACTGCCTTTTTAGGTGGCTTTACTGGGCACTCTCGAAGGAAATGGCTGGCTGACCCACAATATAAACACAGTTGTTGTTGTCTTCTCCTATCTCTTTCAGCCTTAGATAATGGCCCACGCACTCCTCCGATTTGCATGGGTTCTGACAAGTCGGTGGTCTTGGAGGCGTTTTCCTTGGGGCGTACAAATACCCTTGAATCGATTCTAGCATGATCAGCCTTATGGTTCTGCAGTCTGTGATCAAGCTGGACCACCAAGCCTATGGGCGGGTTAACCACTTGAGCTAAAACGTCCTTTAGCTCCCCTCTCAGGCCTCGGTAAAGGATCAGCGTAAAGGCGAGGTCCGGATGATCTGCAGGTAAGGCCTTCAATTCGTGAATAACTCTTGCTCTTCTATTTTCACAGGTGCCGATGGCTAGAAGACACTGGACGGGCATGGCAGAAAGGAAGCAAGAACTGACATGGTGAGCGTTACGCTGCAGGAGTGCAGATTAACGCGAAGCGTGTTCAGCTTGCAAGGTGCGGTTTAAATAGCCTTGAAAGTAGTTCCAGGAAAATAGTCCCTTTCATCTTATCTGTCTCTCTGTTAAAGTAGTCCCAAGCCACACCCTGTACTGAATGGCTCAGCATCTCAGAGCCAAATAAATGGACCATGTATTTAACACTTACCATGAGCCTGGCACCATCAGCGCCAGGACTGAACCCGGGTGAGCCTAGCTGGGGCCTGAGAAGTCCCAAAGGAAGCCAGAATTTGGGCTGGGTTTGCGGGTTTCGGGGTTTTGGGGGCATGCACCATGACAAGATATCACTTGCGTAGATTGTAAAGCTAATGCTCCAGCAAGAGAGGTTTCCCCTGAATATCGGATGTGGGGTCTCCCTTCATTTGGTGTTGAACAGTTGTTTGAGTTCCTTGCGAGGATACAGAGATCTTTTTCGGTTCGAGCAATCCAGAATTCGTCCCCTTAGAAGCGTAGACTGAACTTGGAGGACCTAGGTGCTCTCGGTCATCGTAACAGCAGGATCGTGATGCAGCCACAAAACCTTCCAGGTAATTAAGTGTGGTGTGCATGAATGCAATCAAGGTGTTTTGATCTTTAAGTGTGTCATTGATGGCTTCATAAAGCTTCCCAAAAGGTGCCAGCGCTATCGTGACTGTGGACAAAATAGTCATAGGATCCAGTTTTTTTGTAGGTGTATCTGGTATCGGCCTTTGCATAATTTCGCTCAACTGTCTCTGCTGCAAAGGAGATTTTAGACTATGAGTCTGCCCAAGGGTAATGTCTTTCAATTTGCCAGACCCCTCATTTGATATTCCATAGTGAATATTGTTCGCTCGGGGAATATTGTTGGGAGCCAAATTGGCTGGTGGTAGAGCACTGTTTTCCCGTGTAGGTTGGGGCAAGCAGGGGTCAATTGACTCGCTAGATGGCGTATTGTCCTTTGACTGCTTTTTCCGCGGAGGCGGGACTGTATCCAGAGTAAGCTCTGCAACTTCTGCCTCTTTAGGCTCACTTGTGGCATCGGCAGACGGCAATCTCTCTCGGGGTGAGCCTACATCCTTGGATGCACCATTGGCCTCAAGGCTCAGCCTTTCTTTGAGAGTGGAACCTTTCTCCAGAGAACCGATTACCACTTTGTCCTCTCTTCCCTCAGAGTCTCCAGGTCCTTGGCGGGGCTCCAAAGTGCCATTTTACTGGCTGTGTTGATGGACTTACATAGGGCTTCTTTTTGCTATTACCCTCAACTAGAGGGGAATTCTTAGAAGGTAGATTTAGGTGGGACAAATGCGTTGCTGTTTCTTCCACAATAGCCAACAGCTCCGCGTCAGAAAAGTCCTCTTGATGCGTTTTTTTCCCAAAAAACTCCTTGATTGTGTTTAAGGAGATTGAGACATTAGAATGCGTGAGTCTTTTCGCACCCGCCATTTTTCTCTTGTATGGCACCTTTGGGCGAATAGATCTTTTAGAAAGCATTTTGAGTGGATTACTCGCTACTCGCGGTGAGGCAAGTTGTGCTGGAATACTTGCTGCCTTAAGATCAACTTGCGGGGGCGCGGGAGGGTTGGGGACATCTGGTGTAGTCTTCAAATTTGCTGAAGGACAAGGACTCAATGATGAGGGTTCGCTGGCTTGCTGTCTCGAGGGGCTAAGGGTAAAGCTGGCTCCTTGTGGCGAGATCGGACTCGCCACTAACGCATTAGCCACCTTCAAAGGAAGCAATTCCTCCCACGAGGGAGCAGAGGAGGAGACGTAGGGGGTGGAGGGGAGGAGCTAAGAGGAGCGGAGGAATGGTAGAGCTCCTCCCCACCCAGCGGGGTCTTCAGGTCTTCCCGATCCCCTGTAATGTGTATCACCGCCACTGCTTCACGGCCGACACCCACCAAGCAAGGCGCCAACGGAATCCGCGGGCATTCACGCACGGCGCAGCCACCCACCATCTTAGCCGAGGGAGGCCACAGCGGGGGCTCCAACGGACACAAAGCAGACGCTCCCCCCTCCCGCGTCCCACAGGCCTCCGGCTGCAGAACTCCTTCCACAGGGGGCCTCCCCTGATGGAGGATGGGAAGCAGCCCAACCCCCTCTTTTGTCTCCTGGGGTAGGGGAGGTGGGAGTAGTGATTGAGTAGCTTCATGCAGGCGTGATATCCCTTTGTTTTTTTGCAAGTTGTTTCCAGGATTGTCCCCACCTGCTCTATTGGGGGAAAGTTAAAGGTACTTACTACATGTAGATGCAGTGCTCTCTCTTCTCTGATGGGCTTAACAGCCGGTGAGGATGTTTTCCTCTTATGGGGCATCTGGGAGACGACCAGGCCGGGGCCTTCTGAGGCGGCAAGCATCTTATCAGAGAGGCCCAGCTGGCGCTGTCTTCCACTCCGTAGATTACGCATCTGCGTCTGCTAGCCGTTTCCCTTTAAGAAACTCTGGGACCGCTGCCATTAGCCGCCGAGGCTGGAGACTGAAGACCTCAACACGGACTCCTCGTGGTCTCAGATTTTCCTCAGCTCCAAGCCGGTGTTTCAGAAAAAGAAAAAGTTGTCTCCCGAATCGCGATCACACGGGACAGGGGACTGCTGACTGCCTTTGTCAGCCCCTTCGCGGCCCGCTTCACGGGAGACAATGTTTTTAAAGCTGGAGGCTCAGAGCACACGACTCGCTGCACATGCCTCCAGCAATGAAGACTGTAGAAACACTGCGCTCACAGGTAGGGCTCACTGCCGGTACTGCTGACTGCCTTTGTCAGCCCCTTCGCGGCCCACCTCGCAGGAGAAAATGTTTTTAAAGCTGGAGGCTCAGAGCTCACGACTCGCTGCACACGCCTCCAGCAATGAAGACTGTAGAAACACTGTGCTCACAGGTGGCGCTCACAGGTAGCGCTCACTGCCGGTACTGCTGACTGCCCTTGTCAGCCCCTTCGCGGCCCGCTTTGCAGGAGAAAATGTTTTTAAAGCTGGAGGCTGGAGGCTCAGAGCACACGCCTCGCTGCACATGCCTCCAGCGATGAAGACTGTAGAAACACTGCGTTCACAGGTAGCTCTCACTGCCGGTACTGCTCACTGCCCTTGTCAGCCCCTTCAAGGCCCGCTTCATGGGAGCAAATGTTTTTAAAGCTGAAGGCTGGAGGCTTAGAGCACACGCCTCGCTGCACACGCCTCCAACAATGAAGACTGTAAAAACACTGTGCTCACAGGTAGCGCTCACTGCCGGTACTGCTGACTGCCCTTGTCAGCCCCTTCGCGGCCCGCTTTGTAGGAGAAAATGTTTTTAAATATGGAGGCTGGAGGCTCAGAGCACACACCTCGCTGCACACACCTCCAGCGATGAAGACTGTAGAAACACTGCTTTCACAGGTAGCGCTCGCTGCCGGTACTGCTCACTGCCCTTGTCAGCCCCTTCAAGGCCCGCTTCACGGGAGAAAATGTTTTTAAAGCTGAAGGCTGGAGGCTCAGAGCGCACGCCTCGCTGCACACGCCTCCAGCAATGAAGACTGCAGAAACACTGCGCTCACAGGTAGCGCTCACTGCCGGTACTGC
Organism: Ambystoma mexicanum; assembly: GCF_040938575.1. Taxonomy (NCBI): domain Eukaryota; kingdom Metazoa; phylum Chordata; class Amphibia; order Caudata; family Ambystomatidae; genus Ambystoma; species Ambystoma mexicanum. The sequence goes on from NC_090930.1 coordinate 139,064,656, forward strand.
TGACTGTCCTTGTCAGCCCCTTTGCGGCCTGTTTCGCGGGAGAAAATGTTTTTAAAGCTGGAGGCTCAGAGCACAAGCCTCACTGCACACGCCTCCAGCAATGAAGACTGTAGAAACACTGCGCTCACAGGTAGCGCTCATTGCTGGTACTGCTGACTGCCCTTGTCAGCCCTTTCGCCCTGCAGGAGGTTCCCTGTCCAGGGGAAACATTCACAGGGCATGACTTCTCTGGCCAAGGCACTGCACACAGATAGGGGCCCAGACTGCAAAGATAAGTCATAAATGCAAGGCAATGCATACGGAGTTTACACATTACTTTTACAATTCAGGAGACTTTCAAGGGATTTGGAGGTCGACTAACGGCACAAAATAGTTTCGACTTTATACATTCTTCAGGTGCCTTCAAATGCCTCCCAGTTTCATGGAAACATGAGGTTTTTACGCTGGCGTAAAAGCAACAGATTCTTATGGAATCTGCAGAGTTTTTATAACCTGTTTAATTCAGGCGATCTCCAAAGGAACCATTGTAGGTGCTCTCCGCTATGGATTAATGGCAGGCTGCATAACATAGTGTAAAAGCAAGGAGTAGCAGCCATTTCTCCTGTTCTTGTACTTTTAGGGTCACGCTGTAAAAGTGCATTAGACCCTCCCCTTTGCCGTATTTGACAAACATGCGCAATTAAAGGCACTTCTCATTCACAGGGGCTAATTTTGCGAGTCATTGTAATTTACGCAAAAGTGACCTGTTACGTTTGCACTTAGGAGCAAACTGGTCGTCTCCACGTAATTTTCATTATATGCACTCTGGAGTGCATAAGGGAGATTTAAAGTGGAGGAAAAAATCACCTTTATGCCGCCTGGTTTAGCTCTGTGTAAACTGAGTAAACACCGCCTGCCATTAACGCACATCAAACCGTGTTTAAAATTGATTATTTTAAACATCTATTTCTAATATGCCCTGGGAAAGGCACCAGAGAAAGATCGTTTCACTGTTGGCTTTTACAAGAGGTTTGCATCCCTGATCACACCATTTATAGTGAAACCGTTCAATGCTATTGTGGAGATTAGTAGGGCTCCCCTTACATTTGGACACGTTTTAATTGCAGTTGTACCAAAGGTGGACAAGGATCCTAAAAAATGTGCTTCGTGCAGGCAATATCGTTGCTCAATATGGATACCAACATTTTTACTAGGACGATAGCTCAAAGATTAGAGCAGTTCATGCTTCAATTGGTACACCCAGATTAGGTGAGGTTTATCCCAAGGAAGCAAGGTGCTGACACAATGCACACAATGCTGAATCATATGGATATGGGAAGAGGGATGAGGGGTAACCCGGTGCTCCTTTCCTTAGACAGAGAGAAAGCATTTGACAGGGTGGAGTGGGAATTTATGTATGCACTTTGGGAGACATTCAAGTAGAAGCCTGAAGGGGATAAGGACTATTTACTCAGGCCCTAGTGCAAGAGTGACAGTAAAAGGTAACACTTCAAGTCAGTTTTGTTTGCATAGAAGGACAAGACAAAGGTGTACACTGTTCCCAACGTTGTTTGCCCTTGCAGTGGGACCTTTGGCGGAAAGGATTCGGGCAATCCCTCGGGACGATGATACAGAGTTTACGGGTTTACGGGTGGATGATACAGAGTTTAAATTGGGTCTGTACGCAGATGATATTGTCTTACGGATCAGTCCTGCCAGTGTTTAAAATGATTGGGTCATACTAGAAGTTTTAAAATGCATTTTAAAAAGTTGGTTCTCTTCCAGTTTGGCGAGGATTCAGAAAGGGACATTGCTAAATTTGGGTCTTGGTTGTTGGAGATTCGCCTTGATAGCATCAAATACCTGGGGGTTACAGTGACCCAGTCACTGGATTAGCAATTGGAAGCGAAGTTCCCTTTGCTATTTGAGCTGTTGTATAGGGCAATGGACCTCTGGGGCAAACTAACACTTTGATGGATGGGGCGGTTAAATGCTTTAAAGATGAATCCCCTTCCCAGGGTTCCCTTTTTGTTCTGAATGCTGCCAATTAGAAAACCAGAGCCGATGCTGGGAAAGGGGAGGAAAGATGCTGGGAAAGGGGAGGAAAGATGCTGGTAAAGGGGAGGAAAGATGCTGCATTTCCTATGGTAGAGCTTAAAACATAGGGTGGCCTACAATACATTAATTCTACCATAAGAAAGTGGTGGTGTAGACCTTATGGATTTGAGCATATACTATCTGGCTGCACAGTTGCAGGTACTGGCCCCTCACCTGCAGATGGATTCACAGAAGCAATGGGTATTCCTAGAAAATGTTATATTGAAACCGGTTACAATAGGTGAGAGGCTACAGGTCTCACAGGGTAAAATCCCTAGGTGGGTTAGGCAGCACAGTATCCTGGGTGTGCTGTGGGATATTTGGAGACCAAGGCCAGGATGAAGGGGGTCACTACATGGTCAGCTCCTTTGAACCACCTGTGTGCGCCTCAGTTGAGCAAAGGGTTGTCAGACCCGCTGAGATTCCGGGGATGCTATGAGGCGGGGTTGAAGAGAGTAGGACAACTTTGGGTAAAGGGGAAGTTTATTACAATACAGCATTTGGAGAATGACTTGGGATTGGAAAGCTCTCAGTGTTTCTCTAGTTGCATTTGAAAGGAGCTGAGACCGCAGTGAAATGGAGGACCAAGCTACAACGAGATTTTATGCCTTTAGAAACACTCTTAGACACATATCGGGGGAACATGGGTTTTATATCAGCCCTCTATGAGGCGTTGCTGATGACAAGGGGTAAAAGTTCAGAATATATCAAGGGAGAGTGGGAATGAGATATGGGAAGGGAAATAGATTTTGATCTGTGTGGTACAATTGCTTACAATTGGTTCAAGGTTATTGTGGTTAAGAGTTGAATGCATCATAATTTACAAAATATGAAAAATAAAGAATTACAATATATATATATTGATTCCTGTGCAATCCAAACCCCCAGCAGGCACATTTAGATAGAAAGTTAGTGAGAGGAGACCACAACACCAGCTCCAGCACCCAAGGAGGAGAATAGACACCTAACCCACACCATTCAATCCATCAAGATTAGAACTCCTACAGAGCCAGTTACAGAGCATGTTAGAACAGCACAGGGAGTGCCTCACACAAACCTAAAACCCCACCAGGCGTAACCTCTTTGCCCACCCTGATGAGACTGGGAGGATTGGCGAGCGCCACACTCGGACAGAGTTCTGAATGTTAGCATGTTAAACTTCATACAACCCACTAACAAAAAAACTCAGCATTTCTGCAGACTTATCTCACTCAAAAAGCTCACACAACCACCTCTCGCACAACAACCCGCATGCACTTCACTACACCGCAACAAGACATAAGCCGCACCAACAGCACACAAGGACTGACATCAATCCGACACTCACACCCGGTGTATACCGCGTTGAAGCTGCCAACAGAACACCACTCCTCTCACTATCCTACTCCTGCTTCACCTACTAACCCGCCCCACCTTCTCGTTTGCAGATCTGCTCGAGCGCCTGGGAACCAACTCCATTGGTGGCAGTGTGCGGTACAAATACCTTTAACATTTAACAATCTACCTCTTTTTTGCTGCGGCCAAAATGCAGTGGATTCTATTGGAATGCACTACATTAACGCCTGCATGAAAATAACACGTGGGTATAAATGCTGGAGCAGAAGCGGTGGAATCGTAAATTATGATTGGTGCCCCCTGTGATAAATTGCCATCTGGCAAAGGTGTGAAAGCACTGGATTTTTTTATTTTTAATAAATAATGAAATGCTGTGGGTAATTCCATCTCTGAAAGGGAAATCTGCTGATTAGATTTCCCTTTTAAAAGCTCCGTTCCAAAAGCATAGTGTGTAGTTGCACCCTGCTGCATGAGTAATCATGATTCACAGCCACTGCTCTACCAGTGATACAGAGCAGGTTCAGAGGTCACAGGTGTCCTTTTAACAGGTGCTGTTACAACCAAGTGTGTGCCTCGCAGGGACTGCATTTAAGATACGTACCCCTGTTCCAAAAAATGAATAAGTCTGAGGATCCTGCCCTGGTGGCATGGTAAACTGTAAATATAAGACACACCTGAGTGGGGTATGGTGGCCACCAACTCTCATAGTTAATCCCACCACATTAAATTGATGCCACACATGTACCAGCCCTGTGGGCCCAGTTCATCTGCGGAAGGGATATGTGTATTCTTTCAAGACATTTTGCCCCTTAGCCCACTGGCAGGGATATAGCCTTGGGAGATTGCATCTCTTTGTTCCTTTGTAAGGGCAGGTAACACCCTCCCCCAGAGACACCCACACAGGAAGCTGGCCTGGGAACCAAAATCAAAGGGCACACACATACACCAAGTGCTAGGCCTCCCACTAGGGTGCTGCATATTTAAAGATCTTTGAGTCCTTTGAGAAGAGAAGGTGGGGGCAAAGGGGAGCGGGGGGTTAATGTAGCCAGAGAGTGATCTGCACACTTTCAGGGAGGTTCTGCCATCTTAATATTCACTGTTTTGCTTTCTCTTTCCTGTCCCCTGCACTTCCTGTGCACAAAGCACTTTAGGTGTGATGCCAGAAGGTAAAGTCCACTAATTTCAAGAGCAGGAATTGGACACCCGAATTAGGCTATTATTTCAATCACCTGTGGACCTTTAACTTTAAAAGAAGAGGCTTCACACCACTTCTTCAAATCATCTTTTGGACTTCAACACTTGAAGACGATCCATTTGGACCCTTCTGGAAGAGCAGTCCTTTGCAGAGTCCTCCACTTGTGAGGTGAAGGTAGGTGTTCCAAGGAGAGAAGAGCTCTCTCCCCTAACAATCCCCAGGGACCATTGGGGGTGTACCTGCTGCTGACCAACAAGACTTGCCTTCCTCTCCCTGTTCGGGAGCATGATACCAAGGACGCATCTTGTCCTTGAGTCCCTGGAGTGGGGCTCACAACAACATGAGAAGTGGCCTGCTGCTGAAGCAAGACCTGTCTCTCTGCCAGCCGAAATGATACCCATGACCTCACCATGCTGAAGGACTTGTGCAGTTGTGTGCCAGCCTCCCCTGTGTTTGGAGGCACGCCAAAAGGAATTATCTTTTCCCTGAGTCGCTGCATTGGAACTCACAGAACCCTGAGAGCCAAGACAGCCAGCATCCTAGTGTTTTTCAACTTTGAACTGTTTGGAGCCATGTTTCCAGAACTATTTGACACAGTTGAACCACCAGAACCTACTGTTGCTGTCTTTTGCACTCTCCCGATCTTCCCACAAGCGCCAAGAAGTCTGATTTAGCACTACCGGCCTACCAAGAACTGCAAAAAGTATTATTGATTTATATCAACCACCTTGTTCCATCATTCGGCTGCAGAGACTTGGTAGGTCATTTGAATCCATTTTTGCAACCTCAAGAGCATATCCTTTGAAAATTGTGGTATTTGTGTGCCTTTTCCCCCCTGTCTCATTACTCAGAGTGCTGCATCCTTTCTATATTTGCATATTCTGTGTTCTTTCTACAGGGGTGGGTTTTTTCAGTGTTTTCTAGTTAGTTATTATTGTACACGATGTGTTTGATTAAAGTATATGTTTGTATATAACCTTGATGGGACATTCCTTTATTTCAGACTGTTATGGGTTGCTGTTTGGTTTGCTACTGAACCAGATTCACACCCCTCTGGAGAGTATTGCCTTCCCTTGGCAAATATTAGTACAAAAGACGAAGGCGGTATATCTCTTGAATGTGCCTGTTTTACCTTTATGATTGTGTTGGCACTTGGTTTGTAGAGGTGTTGGGGCTGAGTGGGCGCTTTAGCTTCTACTCACCCTTGTACTCCTGCAGAGCAGAAGTAAATTTGTCGCTCCGACCCACCAAACAAATACAGCAAAATGACGAATAACAAAGAATGAATGCGTAAAAAGTTTACAAAATTATTTTATACATGAATAGTATGTTACTCGTTAGGGAAAATGACCCCCTAACACTCACTTACTGACATTAAATTAGAGGCACATAAAGAAGGAGATATATGACGTGCTTAAACTGGCCCTCACCAAACCCTCTGAGGTTTGAGGGGAGGCAGCTAATAGTGGGTAGGACACCTAGAGGAAAGATGGTGGGCAGGGGACACAACGGAAGAACCCGCTGAACTCTATCTTCCAGGCAACAGGGTCATCAGAGCCGCTCTCTTCCTGGAATAAACTTGAAACTGCAAGAAACATTGATAGATTGTGTCACTCTTCTGCCGTTCCATGAAAAGCAGAGGGCAAAGATGATCTGCAACGCTTCTTATGATGGGTTTCTCTGAACCCCGAGGAGGTGCTCCTCATGACCCAAGCAAGCCAGTGCCGGAGGCCGACGCTCCGCTAGAAGCGGGATCACACCACAGCGTCACATCTCCCGATTTTGTGGGTTTAATCATGGCTGGCCAATTAGGTTGTATGCCGCTGAAATGAAATGAGTCACTCAAGATCACCGTCTCGGTCCTTACAATCGTGACTCATGGTGTGATCTTTTGATTTTCTCTTTGATGCTTCCAATTCGATTCTAATAATATTGCAGACTCTCCATGCGGTAGTTCTCAAAATCAGGATCGTTTGCGCGGAATATGTAATGTATTAATTCTTAAGCACTGTGCAATGGGACTGCTAGACCAGGCTTATGTCCTGAATCGGATGCGTTGCCTGGATACCATTGCAACAGGCACCACGATAGAAATGTGTGTGGGCATCAGCATGCTGTGGGCACAACCTGGGGCCTGCGCATATAGTGTGGCACCACCAATGCAATATGATATAGACCACCGGATCTACGTTAAAATACTAAATCCCGAAAAAGCTGGTTTCAAAATTGCAAAGCCATCTTGGTCGCATTTCGAAACTCGAGCTTTTTGGATTCTGTCCATTTGTCCCCCACCTTGCATTCTTGGGCCTCATTACGCGGTAGGGGGTGGACCAAGGTGCTATTAGCACCACCAAGGTGCTATTAGCACCTTGGTCCATGCTGGTAAAATACCGGCACCGCCTTGGTGGAAAGGGGAATTACCGCCCTATTCCAAGGTTGGCGGGGCGGTAATTCCCCCTTCCACCATTGCCCTTCCCCATTCCCATTTTTGCCCCATAGGGCATCATGGGAATGGGGAAGGTGCTAATTACGGTACCGCAAATTTGCGGTGCCGTAATTAGCACCAAGGTCCCTTAGCGGGTTGGTTTTTAACGCCTGCAAAAAGCAGGCGTTAAAGTACCAACACGCTAAGGGACCGCGTATTCAGGTGGTAAGGGTTAACGGTCACCGGTACCATTACCGGTGACCGTTAACCCTTACCGCGTACCGTGTAATGAGGCCCAATGTATGCAGGGGACACCCCTGCAACCCCCGCTCATATAGTTCTGCATTTTCGGATTTGGCATTTTCCACCATGCCGAACACGTTGCAAAGTAGCATTCAGCATGTTTTTAACGTTTTTTTGGGGCAATACAGACACACTGAATTGTCCTTGCACTAATTTCCCGCACTAACATCTTCGACTCCAAGTACACATGCAGTGTAAGGTGACCAGATACGCTGCTCTTGCGTGGCACGCCAAAGATCACTCACGTTGCACTTCAGACAACTTAACTAACACCTCTGCAAACAACTTGCATAGCAAACCTCCAGCCAATTCATCCTCACATCCAGTGACAAATGCCTCGGTTCCCTGGACAAATAAGCACCTCTATAGGCACACCCACACATAGAGATCAGGGTACTTTCATGCTGTACACATCTACACAACAGAAAAGCTACCGGCAACTAACCTAACCTTCCCTGCTCTGTTTTCAGAAACCATGCAACAGGCTAGTATGTACTGAAGAGTGTCGCCCGTGGCGTTGGCTGGGGCGGGCACATAGAGTTGCCAACGACGGAACACAAAAACTTTTCTTTTTTATTCGCATTCATTTTTTACCCCAAAACAATGCATCAGAATTGAAGCACAGACCCTAAATTGGAGGTTGCCATACATCTGTGGTTAATCTTGCTTTTCAAAGGAATAAACACTATTACACAAACATTTGTTTATGAAAATAATTTACAGACAAATATAAATTGTAACTGTTGTCAACAGACAAAAAATGAATTTCGACATTGTGCTGAACAACCCAAAAAGAATTTGAAGTTGAAGAGAAAAGTGAAAAGCAAAGTAAACACTTCTCGCACATGACTGAAACCAATAAAATAAGGGAAATAAAGTTACCACAGCGTTTTTCACAATGTTATTTAAGAGTGCAATTCGTTAGTCACACTGTTTGTTTGCAAACTTATTTATTTTTGATATTATTCATGTATAATTGAATTTCTGAGCCACACAAGGGAATCTAGGGCCTTCATATGACTTATTAACTGAATCAGAAGTCCAAAACTTAGAACCTTTGGGAACACCCTGCTTTCCTCAGGCCACTCTTTACGAACCAGGGGTGGTATCCCGGTTGGGATAGCGCTCAACTTTATTATTGTTAGTGCCCACCAGGCCAGCGGTATTATCGCTGGATCACGGGTTGGGCGCTAACTGTAATTCCCCATTGCCCATTGGGTCCAGAGAACCCAATGGGGACTTTTCACTGCAATTACCGCGTGGTAATCCCGCCAGCAGTAATTGCGCCAAATATTGTCATTTTATTGCTGTGTTTACCTCCAGCTAATGGCTGGGGGTAAACACGCCAGACTTGTGATAGGGCCAGTCCTTAAATGCTGTGGTAACAACATTACCGCTGTATTTAAAGGCTAACGACCAACTCGTGATCGGTGTTGAGGATCACTTTTAACTGGCAACAGTATACATTATAAATCCCAGCAACACAGCATCTCTTCAACCTGAAAGAGCCAATACTAATGTCCCCCTGGCTACTCTATCACCTTCCAAATTGCATTAATTTCAAAATGTTGCAATGCAAATGTAAACTCACCTTGCACTAGGATACCTCGGTTGTGCCCAATCTGGATAGCGCGGACCTGCCCTATCCAGATGTACTGAAGACATCATTGTGCTCTGTTAGTGTAATGTAACATTGATGAGACACTGACAGAGCACAGTGATGTCTTCAGTCCACCTGAATAGGGCAGGTCCGCGCTATGCTCCTTAAACGCATTGCCTTAGAGAGACGCAGTACAGAACCAATGATCGTGGGAGAATCCCCAGATGTCTGCAGCTAGGTGGTACAAAATAATAAACAAGGTTCCAATTGGACTGAAACCACCTCTCCTACAGCAGAGATTGCTTCTCCAGGACAAAGCTCCTCCTATCCAGGGACTGAAACGACAAGCAGGAAGAGCTCCATTTCATATGGCCATCTTCTGTTGGCGTCAGGTGATTTTTGACGCGCGAGTACATTTGCAGCACACACAGTTGTATGTTTCATCCTCATGAGACTCTGTTCGACTTACAGCAGGGTTGTCCAATTCCAGGCCTCGAGGTCCGGATCCATGCCAACTTTTCAGGATATCCCTCAAAATTCATGAGATAAATTTGCATACAATGATTGTAAATGTATGCAAATCTTTCCTCGTGAATATTAATGAGGGATATCCTGAACACCCATCAGGATTCTGGCCCTCGATGCCCAGAGTTGGACAAGCCTGCTAGTCTGAAGCCGTACCACCGGGGACGGTGAAACTCCAAGTACACGAAACAGCAGGAGAATTCTGGGCTACCACCTGAAGATGCTGGCCGAAAGATTTGGGGCACACTGAATATGGTCTGTCACAGTTATCAAGGCTGGAATTAACTAGGCCCCACATTACTAATCAACAATAAGTTGTTGATCGACAATCGGGTTTTGGGATAAAACCGGTAAGCAGATTTAGACAGTGGAGTTGAAAAAAAACATACCTAAGGTTTCTCATTGGACAAGACCTTTGTCCTGAACATAGAAGGTGTTGCCCAGTGGGCAATCTTAGGGTGTGCTTCAAAACGAATGCCCGTGGCTTTATCCACTTTCAGCTGTAGCCAGTGTTTTCTCTTCCACAACTCTTCCACTATCGGCATCAAGAAAGGATCTTCTCTGCTGCCATTCCCTGTGACAATGATTTGTGCATTTTCTGGGTAGGGATGACAGCCAGCATAAACGATGAAAAGTGATCTATAACAGGGACCTTGTAATCGTGAAATGAAAACAATAAATATTCAGGGGTTTGCGGGTGGAAACTCCACCAAGTCTCACCTCCAAAAAGGATGAAGAAGTGTAGGTCGAGACTTGGCAGTATCCCACAATGAAGAGAGAAACATAGACTGTTACATCTGATGAAATACATAACAGAAGCAACATTCCTGGCCTTTCCAGGTTAATAAAGTAGAGAATTTCACGCCAATTCTCTACTTCTCACTCACAGTTCCATAGGGTGGCCAGATTAATGATTGTGCGCCTAGTGTTTGTCCGCCACCACGTTTTCCAACACCTCATTCCTTGGCCATGGCTGAGATGCTAGATCAGAAGGGCGAGAGGACCTCAGAGTCCAGTTAGGGTGTCTGCTGTACAGGTTTACCCATTAGAAGGTATGTGGCACAAATGGTAGGCACAGGTGCTTCACCAATGGCTGTATACCAAACTATGCCCGGTTGCCATGGGGCATCCGCAGAGAATCTATATAATGTATCCAGCTGGAGAGGGTTGCGAGTGGCCTCTATTGGAGTGTGCCCCCTCATGGGTCTTATTCCTACTGAATATGTGCTGAATCCCGGAATCTGCAAGTCCTGACACACTGGGGTGTTTCCCTATACTCCTTCTTGAAACTGTATTAATTTACTGTGTGTGTGTGCTCTGCTCGCCATGCACATTAAAGATTGCTTGCTGTCCCAGATTACATTCCTTGCTGCTCAGTCTGTGATGGCGCCGATCTGCTTGCATTGTCTGGGTTGCCTCTTCCTGTCATACAGCTGGGGGAGAACTCCCCTCGACTCTCACTGCACCTCTGTCAGATCGGTCGGTGGCTCAGTGGGCTATTGCATCCACTACAGGGATCTGAGTTTGACCTCATTGTCACAGGTTCGAATCCAGCAGGTCCACTCATGCTTCTGAGGTCCATGAAATGAGTACCGTTAGGTTGGGGAGCACATGTGACTATAGTACCAGGATACCACTGTGTGGGTAAATGTGCACTCTACGAAACACTCTATGCTATCACATCTCCTGCCCTTGCCCATGCAGATCTTATTTCGCCTTTGATATGTCTGGCACACCTGCTCCCTGTCCATCCCACTTACTATGTTTTTTTAATCCCTCCAGCATTGCATTCAGTGAGTTTGCATGTGCCTGATGGGGTTGTATTTTGTCTATATATGTTATTAATGTATCAATGTCTCCTTAGCATTAGGTTCTCCTGTGTGGTGTGTGGTGTTTGGGTGACTTATGTTGTGGCATACTGTTAGTATTCTCTCACGTTTTCTACCATCTTTCTTTTTTTACCTGAGAAAATGTGCATTTCTAGTTCATTTTTTTAGCTTTGAGAAGTGTGTGATCTTCTCAATAGGCCACCTTATGAGTTTGGTGAACTACAGGTTTGGAGGTAAGGTTGAAGACACACCTCCAGCACAATGCTGGAGGTAATTCCTCCACCTTACCGCAGAAAAACAAACACATTGGTGGTATTACTGTCAGTGGTAACACTGACGGAATCACCATTGAGTCCTATGGACTCCAATTAGGGGGGACTAACACCACCTGCCACCACCTGTAATCTGGTGGTAAGACCGTCGGACCAAGTGGAGCTAACGGTAATACCGTTTGGTGGCATCTCAATGTTGTTACCACCGAGAAACCATGAAACTCGTAACAAGGCTGATTAATGTCTCTAAAATAAAGCCTTCTTGCGTCTTCTTATGTGGCATAATAATGGTGATTTTATCATCCATATGTTCCCTGTTGCACTGGTTACAGATCCGGTATTCTTCAGGTTTCAATGTCTGTGTGTATGTGTGTGTGTGTGCCGGTTGCAATCATGTAAGGGAGGAAGGGTCTCCCAGGCCCCCCTTCACTCCTATTAAAAGCACATAATATACTAATTCCGCAGTTAACAACGCGTCTCTGGCCAAGGTGTGGGAGATCCATTGAATGACACATAACTGTGCATGGCCTACAAGCCACGAGACTCCATTTTGTTTAGTTACTGACTCCATTTTCTATTAGGCCGCATGGAAACGCTGAATGCAGGCCTGCACCTCTCCCCTACATTTGTCCGCACACAGCCAGCAAGCCAACCACCAACCTCCTCCCCTCTGCTGTCTCCGCAGCTGCCCTGTCCTCACGGAAGCATGGGGGCGAAAAGCAACAAGCTAAACACTGTATATCTTGTCTTCCTTTTACATCACTGCTCTGTGTGCGACCGGGCCAGAGCCTGGTCCTGAAAAAGAAACATATGTCTCCACAAATCTGCCTCTGTACTAGCAGACCCCGTCTAAAGAAATATAGAGCACAAGCCCCCTAACCCCACACCTCCTTTGATGTAACAGTTGCATGCCCCTTGACAGTGTGCCACTCCAGTTCACCCCTTATCACTAATCCCATGTGGCCATATATTATTCCCGTACTAACAACAGTAAAACACCCTCTGTAGATCTAAGGAGCTACTTGATGAATATACTAATAAATGACTGTGTTTGATAAGACACCTGGACCCATGTACCTTTACTTTTTATTGTCCAGGTTAAAAGTGTAATGATATATATATTGCATGTTGAGATTTATTTATAATGTTAACATATGTGTGGCCAAAAGGGCAAATGTTAGTCTAAATCACAGCAATGCAGGCATCGCCTGACCCCGCACCCCTCCCAGATGAGCCCAGTTGACCCGCGTGCTCCACAACGTTACAATCTGAAGCCGACCAATCCAGGAGCACCATCCATATGTGCTGACCGGTCCCCTTTGTCCAATGAACATTACTGACTGTATCCCCTATAGCACACGTCATAGATGACGAGTTTCTGTAATATAATGTGTTTTTTGGGCAGCGCGCTCTCGGAGTAGCAGAGTCCTCTGCGTGCCCCATTTTACTTTATATATAAAAGTTATCTTTTACCTCACTTGCACTTGGTCCTGGTCTCATGCCCTACTGGGGTGTGTCCATTAGTGTCTCTTATTTGGTTATTTCACTGTAATTGTGGGGGATGACAGCTTTCATTTGGTGACCCCGATGCAATAGCGTTCTTCCGTTCCTTTTTGGCACAAGACATCCCCCGGGCCCACAGCGGCGAGATCCAGGGCATGCCCCCATCAAGGCTGCCCACCTATGGCAACTGGTACCCTTAGAAGTGTGCACAATTAGGACAAGAAGGGTCCACGGGTTCCGGGTTTGCAAATACCCAGACCTACCCCTCGCCGGAGCCGGGTGTGGCCATTGAGTGTGGGCGGCACCTTGACAGACCGGGTCGGGAGGCTCTCAAATCAAGACGGACATGTGAGTATCAAGTGCGAGAGACCCTAAAAGAAGGTGGGGGTAAAAACAGGAAGGGAGTCAGGTATATTGAGAATACGTGGTAGGGATAGAAACAGGGAACTTTCCTTAAAGCCGGGAATTTTTCTTCACTATCCTGATTCTTTCGCATATGGCCATTAGGAGTTTATAAAGAGGTTAAACAGGTGAACGTAGGTATGGGAACCTAGCTCCCCGAGGGGGTAGAAGGCGATGCCGCGTAGTACTATCTCGACTAATACAGGGATTAAATGGTGACAAAGTGAACAAAGTAGGAGTCTTGTATAAAGAAAAGACTCAGTAGTTTTTAGAAACGCTTTTCTTTTTTTCTTCTTCCTTTCTTGTCTCTTAAGAGGGTGGTCAAGAAGGGGCAAGGACAGAGGTGAGGGTCCGAGGATATCGAAAGTGTGGGGGGGCATAGGGGGCAGCAGGCAGGCAGAGTCCATGTTTTAATGTTTGTATATAACGCTTTGTTTAAATGTTGCATGATTTATGTTGCGTTCGTCTAATTGAATGTTATATGTCATGTGGCCAATAGAAAAAGTATTTTATGAACAGCAGTGCAATAATTTTGCTGAAAAAATGCTTTTGTCCTTGAGAGATTGGTTGAAATTGATATTAGACTACACATATTTGTATGCACACCCTATAGGCTACAATTACGGCACGATGAGGGCAGAAACACCACTTATGTATATATGTCAAGGTTTACCAGGGTACAGTGAAGAAATTAAGAAATATCACGAACAATGGTGCATAGAGATGAAAGGGAAAGGTATGCCCCAGGTATGGCCTGAAGGTGGTTCATTTGATAAGTCAAATCTAGACATGGTAGCAACATATTTTTTCATTACGAATAATGGCAAACAACTCCAAAACAGAAGAGAAGTGTTGGACTTGTGGAGGTTGTTTGAAGAAATACCCCTAAGTAAGAATAGGGGCCAAGGTACATCTCACCAGGCAATGAATAACAGTGAGCGGGAGAGTAAGGACAAGCCAATAGAACCTGCAAGGCTATACCCAATGTTAACAAAACCTGCAGAGGGATATAGTGATCCTGTGTATGTATCAAAGCCAAACCCACCCCCCGTGTCTCAAGCAACAGCCCCAGACCCACCCCCATACGATCCAAAGGTTTGTACGGACAGATGTGCACCCCTCTGGTAAATAGAGGACAGCTAACACAGGACCTAGAGACACGATTAACAATGACACAAGCAGAATTGACATGAATCAGAGGGATTTGTGAGCACAGTACGCCTGTACAGAGGGGCGAGCAGGCCTCGTCAACCCAGAGGCCCGGTACCGCAGTGAACATAGTGTGTGATGATTGGAAAAAAGGGGAGATTCTATTTCGAATGAATGATGCCCCCACCAGAATATACAACTAGAACAAGGAGAGGAACAGGTGAGTACAGGGCAAGAGCGGTTATCATCTGAAAGTGTGGAAGAATACTGGAGCGATTTAGATGAAGAGGAGTAGGGGAATGGAACAGGTGAGGCAACAGGTGGGGCGACAGGCGGAGCATCACTGCTCATAGGCTCATCACCCGGCGAGAAAGGAGACGAGGAAGGGCGGCAAAGGAGACTAAGGAATTGAACGGGAAAGGTAACAGTAGTAGGAAAAAAGGGAGTATAGATGAGTAGGGGAAGAGGAAAGAACAAGTTACAGATACCAATGATACACAAGGGGGCGGGAAGGCTGCATTATGTCCCGTGGGCAAGGATGAACAAAGCAAATCTATTGAAGACATTGCCTCCACTTTCAGGGGGGCGAGCAAGTGGAAATATGCATTTGAGAAAAACACTGCCGGGGTCCCCCTAGCAATTGGTGATGTTAAGAGTCTGTTGGATTCTGCAGTAGGTGATCAGGCTAACAGGGTGTGGGCAAAGGGGGGGTTCCCTGGGGTAACGCTAGATCGTGACCACCATGATGGGGCATCTTTTAACACTGTGAGGGCCCGGGTGTGGGACGCACTGAGGGGAACATTCCCAGACACTCCCGACTTACAATCAGTAATGCAGTGCACCATGGTGGAGGAAGAAGATGCTTCTGCTTACATTCTTCGGGTGCAGGACATGTGGAGAGCAGAGACAGGCACGGCTTGGGATCAACCCACCTCCCTGTTTTACTTCATAATTAAGAGGGGCCACCCAAAAGAAGTACAGAAGGCACTCAATAAAATTGCTGGGATAGACCCCAAGGTTGGCCAGAAATACAGAGCATCATAGTACACCACCGTAGGAGGATCAAAGAGAGGCAAAAGGAGATAGTGCAGAAAAGGCTGGGAGGCGAGCCAAATTAGTACAAACGATATTGGTGAAGGTCACACCAATAGCTGGTGTCCTCCCCTTAGAATGGCAAGGAGATGTGGATGAGGGGCCAATAACAATACAGGCCAGAACAGCAGCAAATTGGGCATTGAAAGGACAGGAACAATGGGCTGTTGAGGAGCAGTATGGAGGGCCCCAATGGCAAGGGAGGGCCGGAAGAGGAGGAATAGGTGGGTACAGAGGAACAATAGGGGGGTACGGAGGACAAGGGCCCAGAGGAGGAGGGCAAGTAACATGCTGGAACTGTGGGATGTGGGGTCATTTTTCAAGAGAGTGTCTCAATAGTCCCATGGCTCCTTACCAAAATGAACAACAGTACGGCCAAACCCACCCCGGTAGCCCATATGGCTTGCCTCTGGGTGGATTTAGACGCAAAGAACAAGCAGATCCCGGTACACATATGAGCAAAGAGCACCCCTGCAAGGCGTACAACAAAACCCACCCTCACAGAGTCATGTGACACCTGCACGCGGCAACCCATCTGCCACCACAGCGATAGGTGCGCCGGCACCATTCAGAGGGACAGCAGTGGTGGGAGATAATGTTTTCAACCATCATGAAGCAATGAGACACCCAGCATAGGACAGCCCACAGAGAGCACTTGCTTGTCCAGTACTATCAACAGCCGTCCGCGCAGACGAGGAACCACTGGTGGTGGCGGAGATAGGAAACAAACAATTCATCTTTATGGTGGACTCGGGAGGGGAAAAATCGTGTCTAAAAGAAGGCTGGTTTCCGCTTTCGAATCGAAAAATTGATATGCAGGGATTTTCTGGGGCGGTGGCCTGCGATCGCTCACACTATATTTGGTCATTATTTGTCTGTGTTTGGAAGAAGATACCCATTAAGAGAACCTTATTGAATGTACCCCAGAAGTGACGATAACCTGTGGGAGGAACTCCCCGAAAGAATATGAAAAAGGAGTAAAATTGAAGAGCTAGTGATGTCATAAAAAGGTATGCAAAATGTCATGAGACACTGACTGAAGAATAATGTATGATCCTACGAGGCCAATAGTGAAGCTCTCAAATACAAAAGAAGAAGATTACATGCGCATGAAGTGCAGCAGAAAAATAACTGTTTGATAAATGTACAGACAATGAAAAAAAGGCAGATTAAGTCATCATAGAAGCCAGCTATAAGTAGTGAATAGAACGCAGGCCGAAGCCGCCATTGCACAGAAAACTGCCCATTGGTATCATAAATTAAGTAAGTCAGAACCCATGAAGAAGGAATGGAAAAGTTGTGTTGCAGCAAGAATAATAGGCTCATGAAGCTGCGGGCGAGGCTGTCTGGCCTGAAGTCAAGATTCAAGAAGCAAGGGCAGATATCTATTCTGAATAAGAACACCTATGCAGAGAATGAACCTTCTCACGTTAAGGTGCAAGAAAGAACACAAATGATGCCAAACTTTAATTCATTTAAAGCATTTAAAAGCTGCAAAATGTACCAACTTTCGGTCTCCTGTCATGAGAGTCAAGGATAAATATAGACAGTGAACTTGGAGTTCCAGACAAAATAGCGAGTGTCCTCACTCCCATGCATTCTCAAAGATAAGGATACTCTGCAAGGCCAAGTACAAAGATATGTTCATGGCAGAAGGTATGGGTGATGAGAGATGCTGGTCTAATTGGATGGTGGGGTAGTTCAATGCCCTATCTCTTTGCACCTGGGGTTGGGTTTACGTGCTGCTAAATTAACCAAATGTTCCAGACATGGCGCAATCATGCCAACCAATTGTATTAGTCCATACAACGAAGGACCTTATAGTTTGAAAACCAATGAGCAACTGTGTATTTAATGTTTCTGAAATTACATTTTTTTAGAGGTAGGCATAAGTTGTCCACCTGATAACATACAGCCAATAACAATCCTAGGTCCTATAGAAAAACTTAGATGTCTATCTTAACCGATCCCAACCCTTGATAGATTTTTCACTATTTGCCACGTAGTATGATGTCACTCTGATGTATTTTTCATATAAAAAGTCTATATTTTGTGTGGAGATCATTGTGAGACTGAGCGTAAGTCTGTTGATGGTCATCGTTATTTTGGTTTTTGTTTTTGGAATTTTATGGACCAGTGGTTGCAGTATATTTCCAAGACATCCACTTTTTTGTGGTGCCTCTTACATGGATATAGGAAGGACCAGACCATCAGCATAAAGGTGGCAGCTTTTGCATGTCCCTGAGTAGTAAACCCAGCATTGAAGCTTTCAATGTGAAGGGTAGGTTATTCAAGTGCACATTAAACACAATGGGGCTCATGAACCATCCCTGTTGAACTGCTTTCTCCTGTTGAATGGGTCTATTTTAATGTTATTTATTGTAACACCACATTTGACCTGTGAGTATACTTTCTTTGATATATCATATGTCTTCCATCCGATACCAGTTTCAAGGAGTTTCAATGATAGCCTTGGGTGCCAGATTCAAACAAAAGCCTTTTGGTAGTCAACAAAGCAAGCAGATATGTTTCCTTTGGGGGTTCTGTGGACATATTTCTCGATAAGTGTTAAGTAGGGTGTATTTTTAGTTGGTTGTCCTGTGCTTACTAAGAAAGCCTATCTGGTTCCAGTGTAAAATATCTTTCTCAAGGAGCAATGTCTGTATTCATTGGTTGAAGATACTTCTGAAGATATTGTGTTTGGGTCTAAGTGGTGTGTGACACATAGGGGCATTCACCCATTGATGCCCCCAGAACCCTCTATTCAGGTGGCCAGGGAACGGCCATTGCTCTTGGATCCCAACCCTGGGAGTGGACGAGCAAGGGAGGATCACCTTGGTAGGGAACTTTGGAGTTGTTCGTGGGGCGATACCCTGAGTGAGACACGGTATCCAAATGGGACAACAGAGAAGGGAGAGAAAGTCCCAGACGCTTTCATGAGATACATGACTGCCAGTCAGCCAGTCCCAATCTCACCCTCCCTCCTTCCAATCTCGCCATCCATGACTCAAGGGTGAGGAGGGAAAGAGTTCAGTAACCCAAAGAGAGAGAAAGAAGAGAACCCAGATAGGAACAAGACAAGCCCTCAACACTAATATCCGCCCATCTTTTATCTATCTAGATTATGGGGAATATTATCAGGACCCACACTTCTATAACAGAACAGCAGGGTGGTATGGAACCACTTACCGGATACAATACTAGTGAGAAACCCAACTTCGGAATCCCAATCCTGTAGTAGCATAACCCCAAGCTGCGATCTCCTGATCTCAGGGAGACCTTTTTCCCTAAACACCCTTCTGTCTGTTTGAATCTGTAGACAGACTAGTGGTTCGAGCAAAAGAGTACATTGTAGCAACATAGTATGCACCAAGCTGTAAAGAAGAATACGATAGCTTTAGAATCTTAACAGAGCTGCATGCACAAAAGAAATGAAAGGGCAAAAAGGGAAACTAACCTGAATAATGGGAAACTAAACAGGAAACCTATTGTAGTGTGGAGGCTCTGACTCTTGACTCGCAGGTGATGTACCAAGAAAGTAATAATCCAAAACGTGGAGGAGAAAACAACAAACAGGAAGGTTAGTGGGAACCTACCCGTGCAGTACAAGGATGCTCTAACAAACCTATCAAAGGCACCTCAGATACTGCAAAGCCTCCTGCAAAGGTGTCCACCCAAGGTTCAAAATTGCTGAACTACAAAACAAGGGAGATCGACAGCAGTCCAAAGATGCGATCCAAGGTCAGCTGAGGAAGAAAGTTCAGATGTTAAGACGCGGGTATCCAGACAGTCCGTTTAGCATGCCGAGGTCAGGTCTGGGAGAAAGATTTAGAAACACAGAGCAGGGGCAGACAGCAACCCGCTGTGCAGTCCGATGGTAAACTGTTAGCCAGCAACCTGTTGTCCAGTCGGATGGTAAGCTGGTAGCCGGCAACCCGCTGTGCGGTCCGATGGAAAGCTGGAATGCAGGCGCATTGCCCAGACGCAAGCAGGGACAAGGTAGTAGTAACCCGCTTTGCAGTCTCTAACATAGAACCTGGTAAGCACGGAGTTAGCAAGCCACGGTACGGTCTAATGTAGAAGTTTGTACACGGCAGCCCGTGAACTGTTTGGAAGTTGCAAACAACGGGAAGCCTGTTAGTAAACAGGCATCACTAGTGAGGGATGTGAGACGAAGCAGAAGTCAAAAGACCGCTCACCAATGTTCACTCCTCAAGAAATGAAAGGAGAGGCAGCGGAGAATCTTCTTGAACAGCAAACAAAGATTCCTAAAAGAATCGGAACTTGTATGGGCAGCGAGAAAGTTTAACAACTTTAATCAGAAGCATGGGATGCCAGAAGGGGAATACCTTTATGGAAGGACGGGATATCTCCTTCCGGCTTTCCCTCACGTCAGGGTAACCATGGTAACCTAACAGGTTCCGAGACACAAAATCAGCTGTCTGCCTGCATATAGCTGTTGCAAGCATCATGGAAGACACCAAACCCATAGCAATGAGGTAGTGTGTTGCAACCCTTGCCCTTGTTTTTTCTTTCCACCATGGCGAACCGTATCAGTACCCTCAACCAAAAAAACAGAAACCCTGTGGGATGAGCAGAACCTAGCCAAAAGCAGAGGAGCATGAACATTGTCCGCCTGTATCCACGATCTGTCTTACAGGCCATAACCCTTCCAGTCTATGTAGTAGTACCACATACCCCTAGACACCTTAGTGTCAAGTATGGCCAGTACCTCAAACTCCTCAGAACCATCCACAAGAGGTACTGGAGGATCATGTACCCTGGTGTTGGATAGACAGGGCTTCAAAAGGAAAACCTGGAAAGTGGAGTGAATACGCCAATGATCAGGGAGAACCAAGCAGACCACAACAGGGTTTAGGACCTGAGAAACAACATTAGGGCCTATAAAATGGGGCAGCAGTTTCCTCTTACCTGATAACCTCATGTTTTTTGTTGATAGCCATACCATGGAACCAACTTTATACGCGGGAGCAGCAACCCTCTGGGTATCTGCATTTTTCTTCGAGCGGTTTTGTACAAGTATCAACTATTCCCTCACTTCGGAATGTTAAGAAGTCAGATCACAGACGCAAGCAGCAGCCTCCGGGTTATCCATCGGGAGAGAGGGATCCAGAGGAATAGTTCTGGGATGCTGACCGTACAAGGCATAAAATTGCGAAGACTGAGTAGCAGAATGCAGGGAGTTGTATTCAAATTCTGCCGTGGGCAGGACAGAGAGCCAATTGCCCTGGTGCTAAAAACAAAGACAACAGAGGTATTGCTCGATGGTGGCATTCAATCGCTCTTGTCTGTCTGTCGGTTTGTGGATGGTACCGGTCTCCCACTACTGTCACTCCCTTATGGGTTCCTTTCTGTGCTACTCTATACTCTTACTTCCCTATGTTTACTTTTCTCTCCTTCACCTTCCAATGTCCCTGACCTGCATGCAGGACGTGCACCACTCTTTTTGTATCTTCTCTAGCCACCCGCACTCTGCACTGTCTCTTCCTTCATGGACATTTGTTTGTGGCTTCCTTCCCTCCATGCCCTCACTAATGCACTATCACTGTTTATCCCCATCTACCCTTTGCGTGCGTTCTTGCGCTCGCTTTGTATCCCTCTTGTACATGCCAACATACCCGAGTCTCAGCTAGCAAAGTTGATACTAGGACTGATCCCCCCTAACCTGGGAGCTCTCTGCAATCCTGCATGCGTAAGCAGGCTTTTCCCCTCGCACTCTGCTTCCCTTGTTCCTTTGCTCCCATCCCTGTTTGCACATCGGTTCCATCGGTTCTGCCACTCAAGAACGCAATTTCTTTTATGCATGCACTGATGTTTCTATGTCAGTGGCCATGAGTGATGTTGCATGGCATTTATTAGTTCTTACTTCAGTTTCCTTTTATATATGCACCCAGTGTAACTACCAAATCATTGGTGTTGTCGCTTTGTGGCGTAAGCCACAATATCGCCAAAACATTGGTACTTTATAGGAGAAAGGGGAGTTTGGGAGCAGTGTATGGGGTTGGCATGGCAACTTGCTGATGCTTGGGGATGAAAAGGACGAAGCACCAGCTGGTTCTTTATGTGTGCACTTCCACCATCATTGCTTTAATGAGTTCTTCAGACTTTCAGTACAGCTGTGGAGTGATTTCTTTGGTGCTTCTAATCGGCCTTGTGTAGAGGCTACGACCATTTGGAAAATAAGCTTCCTGTGTTCCCTATAACATGCAATTCGGCATATGGAGGAAAACCGTCTAAGCAAAGTTTAATGTATACGTTTCAAAAATATGAATTGTGAAATTTTCCGGAAAATCAATACACACATCTGTACACAACAAAAGCGGTTTCGAGACTCCTATTTCCGGAGGATTTTTCTAGTGAAAACGTTTGCATAGTGTTATGTTTCAGGAACTTCTGCAGCGATGAATGTAGACAAATGTGGCAGTTCATTTTCTGCTCTGGGGAGAGTGGGTAGCTTCTGATGCCTGCGCTGGCAGCCTATCATCGCGTAGCGTCATCGGTGGTAGGTGTTGCCACGATAGGAGCTTCCCTCTGTAATCCAGTGTACAGTCTCACGGAGCAGCGGGAACATTTCTTCTCAGTCTACCTCTTCCCTCTCAGAGAGACACCATTGGGATTTAAGCCCCCATCTTGTCCAGTGTGCAATGATGAGCAGCGGCTGCAGCAGCCTATGCGCCCTACAGCAGCTAAAGCCTGAGGAAAGGCCTGTGAGCAAGGTTTCCCAAGTGGGGGAGGGGTGCTTGTTTTCTGTCTCTGCAGTGTCCTGTAAAACCCCTGTGCTCGTGGCTGGGTGAGCCAGTCTGGCATCTGCGCAGGGTGTAAATGAAGCACTTCCATCGGACCACAAGTCACGCGTTGCCTTGAGTGCAGTGAAGGCTCTACTCAGGGATGTGTGGGGACAACTGGAGAGGGGCGGATGCAATGCTTTTCGGACAAGGTGGGTGAAGTGGGGTACCGTCCCTCACCTCTGACTCGAGAAATCAGGGCGCACACGGGCGAGTACCGGATTGAGTACCGCTTACCCGCACTGTTTCCTGCCTGTTCTCCTGCTTACGCATCTGTGTCTCCAGTGCCGGACTGTTGGACATTGATTTTGCAGCTGGTTGTTCTATTTGGGAGGTGATGCGAAGAACTAAGCAAAATTGAAAAAAAAAAAACCTTTTTTGCAACTGTTGTCAACAAATTGAAGTGACACTGTGTTGTTTGTTTGTTTTCTCAGTTGATTTGGGCGTTTGGCGCCAGAATTGTGCAAGCATTTTTTCGGCTCCACCCCATCTTGCAGCGATTGGCTGCACTGTGACCCTGCCTAGCCTTCAAATCTATTGCGCACGCGCACAGCGCGCGCGCACACGGGCGAGTACCGGATTGAGTACCGCTTACCCGCACTGTTTCCTGCCTGTTCTCCTGCTTACGCATCTGTGTCTCCAGTGCCGGACTGTTGGACATTGATTTTTCAGCTGGTTGTTCTATTTGGGAGTTGATTTGGGCGTTTGGCGCCAGAATTGTGCAAGCATTTTTTCGGCTCCACCCCATCTTGCAGCGATTGGCTGCACTGTGACCCTGCCTAGCCTACAAATCTATTGCGCACGTGCACAGCGCGCGCACACGGGCGAGTACCCGATTGAGTACCGCTTACCCGCTTTGCCGCGTTGACGGTTGAGGTGGTCCTTTTTTTTACATCCTGACTCCTGACTCACGAGTAAGTGCCCCTTTTAGCCCCCCTCAGACCTCAGTCTATAAACAGCTCTGAGTATTTTGTTTTGGCGCTACCGTGCCGTTCTATTTGATACTTTCAGTCTCCTTGAAATGTTGATGCGGGGTCGGCTTTACTCATTAAAAACCGACATGCCATCAACGGTAAATGTTGACAATAGTTTTAACGGTAACCAAAATAATTTACAAAAAAAAAATGTCTTCCTATAAATCTATTGTTCTAACTCCTTGCCCCATGACCCCAAAGGGTCCCAGTCCTACCATGTTCCATCCTGTGTGTCTGTCAACCCCTAATCAAAGTGCTCAGTTGCACCCCCAATTTCCACGGTCACTTAAGTCACTCAAGTCTAATAACAACAATGATCTACCACCTCAGCGATCATTAGAACTGTGGCTGACCTAAAGACACCATGTGAACTCTCAGACAATACTATGTTAAATTCACCTTGTCACGCTCAACCAGTAATAGTAGACCGAACCATTCAATCATCTATGTCTACTGATTACAGTTCAGACTCTAATGATCCTAATGAGAATCAAGAGGTCTCTCTCTACGCGAGTCAGTGTGAATCCCCAATACCGATCCACAACTCGCAGAATTCTCCCCAAAAATCTAACGTGTCTCTACCAGCCCATTCCTTGTCTGCGATATCATATGTACACCCTACACCGCGTCGTCCCTGTGCACCTCGTCAAGGTGATTCTGCAGTGGCTCAATCTCTGTTGTTACAAACTACATTAACAGCCATTAATACCACACTAATGTCTTTGTTTAAACTCTTTGAAGTATCGAACTCTAAAATAACAAAACAAGAATCTAAGTTAGATGGTTTGTTGTTATGGACACAGCAAGTAAAACTGGCGCCTCCACTTCACCTATGCCCAACTGAAGGGACGCTGTATGGTGATTCGTCTGGCACTCGGATGGTAGCCGACCCAGACACTTTACCATCTTTGCCCACGCCTTACCCGGCGATGCCCATTATTGCGCAGATTATCACAGTAAGTCCTCCAAAACCGGCTGTTCCCCCAGTTTCCTCTAATCAATCGTGGGTGAGTGTACAAGACTCACCAATTTCTAACCTATGTTGGAAAACGTTCTGCCCGTAATGAACCCCACAGTCCTGGATGAGTGTCCCTCTGTAGTTTCTTCGAAATTTAGGAAGATTGTCAAAACCAACGCCAAAAAAAAGACTAAGAACATGCCTGCTGCACGAATGTCAAAAGCCTCAATACATGCCTTTTTAAAAAAAATTACATTGGTCCGTCCTGCAGCTGCAGAAATAGTAAAACCTCTTCCAGCCTGTCCTGTATCTACCAATCTTGATGACCATGCTCTACCTGCAGTACCTGTGATTTACGACCCATTAGACTCCCTAGTTGAGGCTCTTGAATCTGACCATACTGATAACACTGATGATCCGATCCGAACTGACACTCGGGCTACATCTTCAGCTCATCAGTTACCAACTCCTAGCAATCATGATACTGAATTACAACGGTCTGTTATTCTGAGTGAAATGCGTCGGGCACTGGACGCCTACATGGATGAGCGTTGCCCGTCACTGAATGATCACGCTTTGAATCCAGCAGTGGATTCCCAAACCAAATCAGACTCTTCAATCTAAAATTTCTCCACATCGACCAAATAATAGAGGTCTATCTATATCTAACCACGTTCCATGTCTGTCTCTAGAACACCAAAAATACACCGCAGAAAGAAACAACATCTCATTTAATAATCTTGAGACGAAAAATGTCAGCAATAGGCAATCTCGCCACCTTACTACTACTGTGCCAGCCTGCCACACGCTAATTTTGAAAAGTCGTGATGGCCCCTATCCTAAATTCAATCTAAACAGGCAAAGTGTCTTGAATATTTTTTGTGACGTACTTGAAATAAAAGACCTAACATCACACGACATAGCGCAAGTCGAATATATTTCTGACACCAGTACAGCAATTGTGAGACTATGGATCCCCTCAGGATTAGTCTTAAATACTATATGGCTTGCTAAAATGTCTCTATTTGAAATGGGTTTCTTGTTGACACAAGACCCGGAGCGTATCACAAAACATGTAGATGCCCTTTCAGTTCACCAATCTCAAATTTACATGAGTTCCCGGGATGACATGCAGACATCTAGATATTAACCATCAACTACACTACAGTCTGATGTCATTAAAATAGCTTCCTGGAATACTCGTGGCCATTCGCATTTACACACTTCATTAAAAATACTAGCAGACTATGCTATAATTGCCCTGCAAGAGACTTGGTATTTGGAATCTCCAACCTGGGACAATTTTGATGTTATCTTATTATCTGCAAAGCTGGGAGCATGTGGTCGGCCCTCGTCAGGGTTATTGGTGGCTGCTAATAAGAAATTGGGTTTTAAAGTCGAAGCCTGGAAGCATTGTCAGCAACTATATGCAATTGGTGAAAATCACCTGTAAAAATCATACAATTGCCCTTGTCAACATCTACTTTAACCCGGTCGGGTTATCAGGCGTGGCTTTCTTTGAGGGCTTAACAGGATTCATTGATTTGATATCAGTCACACCTGGCATCACTGACCTCCTTATCATGGGCGATTTAAACATGGATTGTTTATCCTTGGCTAATAGAAATAAGACGAGGGCTGCTACCACGTGGTCCCGCATTATGTCTGACTGCAATATGTGTATGGTAAATGGCTCTGTAGATAGTGACATCCCACCGAATCCAACATGGCAGCGAGGCATTAGTCAAAGTACCATTGATTACTTGTATGTTTAGCGAACCATGGTTACCCGCATTCTCCTGTTTGAGATAATACAGGGGTCTGTAAGTGATCACCATCTTCTCTCCCTTCAGTTAGCTTGGACGCCTATGAATTCCCCTAGACAATGGCTCGACCAGCATTTCATGGTCAATAATACCAAAAATCGGCTTAGATGGACGCATGGAAATCTTATGAAGTTCACGCATGCAATTCATCAGTTTGATAAATCATCTAAACTGATTGAGTATATTGATTTTCTTGATCCATTTCGGCACACAATAGTCCCAAATGTAAAAACTCATAAGCATACATTTGACTTTGCAATTAAAGCTCGCAAGGCCGAATATCGCAAGGAAAAAAGAGTAATTCTTATGTCAAATAACGCTAACATTATTGTCAACCTAAAAACAGCTAAATGCAAATACATGAATTGGATTCGAGGACACCGAGCCAAGCTTTTCCAACAAGACGGTGAAGCGATGCTATCTGCAATTTGGTCTAAAAACTCAGCAGAAATATGGCGATATCTTAATCAAAAACCAAATGTAGCTCAAGCCCATGTGCAATCAAATCCTGTAACAGAGGCCGTTTGGGTATCACATTTCTCTGATCTCTATAGTGATCCAGAATTTGATACGAACGATCACCAGATCCAGTCCTCTAAACCCTGGGAAATTCATTGCTCCCCTTATCTTCTTGAAGCAATGATCAAAAAATTAAGCTCATCACGAGCTGCCGGTCCCGATGGCCTCAATAATGTCATCTTGAAGGACAATCCAAGACTTTGGGCTTTAAACCTCCATGCAATCTTTGTACAAGTGTTGACTAATTGCAGACTTCCAGCCTCTTGGCTAAATTCTGTGATAGTCCCTATTTATAAGAAGGGTAACCGCTCTGATCCTCGTAATTATCGGCCAATTGCCCTGCTAGATACCCCAGGTAAACTGTTTGCAAAACTAGTATTGTCAGAGTTCAATCAATGGACAGAAACCTGTGGTAAACGTGATCTTTACCAAACAGGTTTTGTTGCGGGCATGGGCACCTGTGTCAATCTTTTTATGTTGAACACAATCAAAGCCCTCTGCCAGTCTCATAAGCAGTCAGTCTATTTCGCGTTTATTGACTTGCACGCTGCATTTGACTCTGTTTCTCGTCCCTTACTATTGGCGAAATTAATAAGAGATAATTGTCCATCAGACCTCTTTGATATCATCCATGCATTTCATGGTGCAACCTCTATTTGCGTAAGGCTTACTTTGGAGGGGTTGCTATCTGCTCCTATTAAGACCGCGCGAGGCTTAAAACAAGGCTGCCTATTAGCGGCAGCAATTTTTAACTATTTCATACATGATCTGAGTACTTCCTTTCTACAGATATGTTCTGATGCCCCTGTCTTGAAAGGGTTTAAAATTACTAACTTGAACTATGCTGATGACATTGTCCTAATTTCTAAAACGCCGAAGGGCCTACAGAATCTTATAGATGCGTTTAACCTGTACCTATGTAAGAACCAACTGGTGGTCAACACTAAAAAAACCCAGATTGTAATCTACCAAGCTAACAAACTTAGTAGGTCCAGGCTAGCGTGGTCAATAAATAATACACCACTAGATATTGTGCCAACTTACACCTATTTAGGCGTTGATTTTGATGGCCTAACCAATTCACGCAGCCAGATAGAGCGCATGGAGGCAAAGCTGACCGCGACCATTTCGCAGACCAGAATAATATTGCACAAATTTGGGAAATTTTCCATTAAACCGGCAATAGATTTCTGGACTGTAAAAGCCATCCCTTCGATTATATATGGAGCGGAATCCATCCTGAATTGTCAAAATCTTAAAAAATCTATTCTTGATAGATTCGAGGGAAAATATTGGCGAGCGGTGTTATCTTTGCCGAACTGTGTTCCCTGTCCTTGGCTGCGTTATGAATTGGGACTCGTCTCTATGTATGCTATCTATACATGGCGTTGTTGTATGTTTCTGCATAAATGTATAGTGGCTTCTCAAAAACTTACTATTCTGTCAATCATCTCTGGCTTTATGCTAACATCGGATAAACCCTTTGTAAAACTATGGATTGACTTCTGTTTAGAAGCTCTTGCGGCCGCAAGCATACCAATAGCCTTGATAATATCTAATCCAACAAAGGCAAAAAATCTTTTATACCAACTAGACTGGATTAAGACCTTAGAGAAATGCCAAAAATATCGCCAACCATGTAATTATCGATTCTGGCCCAAACCGGTAAAAAGTCCAGAGTCTTATCTGCTAAAATTTCCATCAGTAGCATTAAGATCAGGAATAATGAGGGCACGATTTGATCTATGGCCAACTCATCAAGTTCAAGTGAGACGCAATTTGAGACCTCGAGCACTTATGTCATGCAGATTCTGTAATGACTCGACCACGATTGAATCTCTTGAACACTTGGTCTGCCATTGTGCCCAATTATCTATCTTAAGATCAAAACATTTTTCAAAGGTGATGAGTACGTTAACAATCATTGCCTATGACATGCGCTGGTCTTTTTTATTGTGCTCTAACAATCACTCTGTCAAGGTGGCCTTAAGTAATTTTTTGATGGCCATAAACTGGGACATTTCTACCTGAGAGGCTGTTCGAATCTCAAGCAGCGATAGACTTATAGAGAGGTAACTGTTTGCTAAGTCATCTACCAGATAAACTGTGCTTTATGAAAGTTCTAATTGTGATGTAATAGCTACCTGAGGGGTGTAGACTGACTAATATGTATCAATATGTCTGTCGTGATGTTAAAGCAATAATAGTACTCTCGCTGTTTGAGTTTGTACATCCTAAAAGAATTTTAAATTTTAAATGGAAATGTTTGTTGGGTTTTAAAATGTTTAAAATGTTTGAATTTTGTATATTGAAAAGTTGTTTTTTTAACAGCTAAATCAATAAAAAAACAAAAAACAAAAAAAAAAAGAAATCAGGGCAAGACAGTTTCAGACCAGAAGGAAATTGGAAGGCAAGCTGTAAGCATGGTTACCCCCTCCTTAACTGAGTATGTGCCAGGAGACTCGCCTTATATTGGCATACACCTAAGCAGTGCAGCCAATTCATTCATACATACAATGTTTTAAATCATTTTTGTTTAATAATGGATGGCAAAAGTTAATTTTACGAAACGTTATTTCAGAAGAAATTGGAAAGAACTTAGCGTGTACAAGCACTTGGAAGAGGTGAGAGTTCAGTAACTGTCAGTCAGCCTACTGAGCAATGCCAGATTTGGGTCTGAGGAGAGGATTCATTGCTCAATTATCCCCCAAGTGTTGGCCAATGTCACTCATCACCAGCAGTGCAGTTCTGTAGAAGCTATAACCATAGTGCTTCAGTACGTTTCATTAAAAGCTGAGTATGTTAATGTGGCTGCTGTAGATCTGTGTGCAGGGACGGCGTCAAGGCCTTTCAACACTTTCAGATAGATGGGCCCGTCAGCTGCCCCAATTTTCCAGTCAAAAGTCTTATAGTACAGCAATATATTCCTTTCATCCTGGGGCTTAAAATGTGCTCTTTGTAGCACACTCCTTCCAAGCTGTGTTTGCTGGAGCCCTCCTGGCTGTGACTTCCCTTGGGGCATACAGACGTGTTATCACCTTGTTGTTTTTTAACCCTGACAAAGAATGCCATTTAGTGTTTCAGTTCCCTGCTAGCCGTCTCACCGTAATCTGCAGCCATCAAGTTCCTACTGTGTTTCTTTGTCTACATTATAATGTATGTGCCTCAGACTGATTTCCTCTCTAAGCAAGGATGGCCCCCAACTATCATGTTGAAATGTGTCCCAACTCATCTTAAGCTAGGCCTGTATGTGTGGCCTCGACTCATATCTCAGCAGGACGATGTTAGCCCTGGTGTAACAGTCTGTGCGCTGTCACTCTCTCTGCGCACTGTTGCATTCTCTGTCCCTGTGTGCGCTGTCACTCTCTCTCTTTCACCACGCTCGCAGTCTCTCTCTCACTGCGCAGGCTGTCTCTCTCTCTCTCTCCCTGTGCACGCTGCCTCCCTCTCCCCGTGCATGCTGTCTCTCTCTCTCTCTCCCTGCGCACGCTGTCTCTCTCTCTCACCCCAAGCACCCTGTCTCTCTCTATCGGTCCGTGCACACGCTGTCGCTCTCTCTCTTTGCCCTTGCACGCTGTCACTCTCTCGCTCTCCCCACGTGCGCTGTCTCTCCCCCCACACACGCTGTCGCTATATCTCGGGCACTCTTGAAGATATCCCCTTATTCCCTCTTTTCCAACTCTCACCTTTTGCTCTCAGCCCTTAGTTTTTCTGTCATCCTTCCTCTCACCCTCACATTTTCTCTTACTCTCTCAACATAATACATTGGCTCTCATTACGACCCTGGCGGTAAGTAATGGACATTACCGGCATGGCGCAACTAACGTGTCCGTGCTGGTCTTGAACCATTAAAAGCGGTAAATTACGACCTCTAGGGCACGAGCATTGCGCCATGCCGGTAATGTAATCTGCGCCATGCCGGTAACGTCCCAAAAACGTCAGCTACCGGCATCGTATGCCGTGCAAACTGCACCACCGCCACCCTACCCACCGATATTAGCGAGCACCGCAAATAGCGGTGACCGCTATTAGCGGTGCCCGTAAAGAAGCGGATCCGGAACTTACGACATCGCACCGGAACGGGAAAGACCACAGCGGCCATCTTTAAAAACACAATCCATTGCAATCCTCCACAACCAGTGCACATCTGACCCCGAGACCTGGCACAAAACATCACCCACATCCACGCATCCCCACAATGCCGAAAGTTGTAAAAAAATCTTGCGATCGGCAGTGGCAGGATCGCTTCAGTAGGGAAGAGCTTACAATGTTGGCGGAAACACTCCAGGAAAACGCGGACATCGTATTCTCCACCGAAATGACCAGACCAGCAATAGGACGGAAAAAGGCCATATGGGAACTAGTTGCACAACAGGTCAGTGCCATAGGAACAACACCCCGCACCACCAAACAGTGCCGTAAAAGGTGGGACGACCTCCGGCTCCGTGTAAGGAGCATACTGTCGGCCAACCGCAACATGGGCATGGCAACTGGCGAAGGAGCACACTCTCCAATTAAAATGGAGCCGTGGAGGAGATAAGTGCCACAACAATCGGCATCGAGAGCATCGAGGGGGTCGGTGGAATGGAGAGAGGAGCCCCGACATCAGGTGACACAGGTAGGAGCCTCAAATTAAGCCATGCTAATCTCCCTGAAGTCCACTTACATGGGAATCACAATGTTGCCCAATAGGGTTAACGCAACTCATCAGCAGAAGACTGCCAACAGGCATCATTGACCTACACCCTGTACACATCAGTATGCACACTCCACAGTAGGCACCCACATTCCTGCATGCTCAACCCACCCAAAAGGGAGACAACCTGTATGTCACAGCCTCCAAAGTGCACCATCTATTCATCAAATTCATGGCAGTCATCACAATGCCTGCTCAATGTCCGCTCACCCATCAATAACACTTTCCCTCCTTTGCTCCACCACAGGCTCCCATTTGGACCCCGGCGAGGACGAGACTGGCACCACATCTGCCAAGAAGACCAGGCCAGAGGCAACACCACGCCAACCCTCCACCTCTGCTGGACCCAAAAAAAAACACAGCAGCCAAAATTGACTGCCACAACACAGCCCAGTGCAGCGATGATTCCCAAGGCAAGCAGCATGGTACCACCAGCAAAAGACATGCAACAACTGGTGGCCACTGAAGGGAATGTGTCTGCAGGAAGCAGTACAATTGGGGAGACTGCTGCCATTGCAGCCTGCTCTGATAGTGATGTGGGGAATGATGAGGATGACACAGAATGTCCCCCCACTGCCCACCTTCATTCACCCCACTTGTCCCCATGTATCCTGCATGCTGATAACACACAGGGACTATCCCCTGATAACTCCTGGCCAGCCACTCCCTGCCCAGTGGGAGGTGTGGAGGAGGGGAGTAGCCCAATGACCACGCCAATTGCATCATTCAATGCCCCAAAATACCAACAGTCGCTGGACCAAATTTTGACAAGGCAACACCAACTGTCCTCAATCCTCACGCAGCATGTGGCCGATTGTGGAGGTGCCAGTGCTGAAATGCAAAGATGTGCCGAGACTGTGAAGGCAGCCATCCAATCCTCCAGCAAGGACATCTGTGCTGAACTTGCCGCGGTGCGGCACGTGCTCACTGAGCTCGTACAGACAATGAGGGACATGCGTCCTAGCGAGCAGCCGAGTACCTCCTCTGCTGCCAGTTCTGCCCCAAGCAGGCCTGTCCGCAGGTTGGCCAGGAACCTGCGGAGTACAGGCAGGGGTGCCCCGGGGGCCAGCAGAGGGGGCTGCCAGTAGAGGCCACCCAGTGGATTAATTCATCATTAGGCACTTCGACACAGGGATCCACGCACTTTTGCAGGGAGTTGAGGGGGAAGGGGGGAGTGGGTGTGTTGGGGAGTTGAGGGGGGAGGGGAAAGTGGGTGTGTTGGGGAGTTGAGGGGGGAGTGGGTGTGTTGGGGTGTTGAGGGGGGAGGGAGGAGTGGGTGTGTTGGGGAGTTGAGGGGTGAGGGGGGAGTGGGTGTGTTGGGGAGTTGAGAGGGGAGGCGGGAGTGGGTGTGTTGGGGAGTTGAGGGGGGAGGCGGGAGTGGGTGTGTTGGGGAGTTGAGGGGGGAGGGGGGATTGGGTGTGTTGGGGAGTTGAGGGGGAAGGGGGGAGTGGGTGTGTTAATTGAAATCACATTTATAATACAATTTTTTCTTGATCACAAGCAACATGTGTGGACATTGCTCATTGCCTATGTGTGATTTATTGGTGAACAGTCAACAGTGTCCATATCCCAGACACACACAGTGCCCCAATTGCCATCTCCATGTGACACCCCCCATCCGTGTGTGCTAGAAACATTGGTTGATCAGAGTCCGACGCATTTCACGGCCCTCCTGTGCATCGCTGCCTCCCTGAGGTGCTGCCCCATCCCAACCCTCCTCATCCTCATTGTCAGGTGGTTGCAGTTCTGCATCAGGAGGCAGGGGCACATTTCGTCTGATGCACATATTGTGTAGCATAACCATGCCATGACGATCTTTGCCACCTTCTCATGGCGGTACAGGAGTGCCCCACCAGACCTGCTGAGGTAGCGAAACCGTGCCTTCAGTAGGCCGAATGCCTGCTCAATCACCACACGGGTACGTGTATGTGCACGGTTGAAGTCCTCCTCGTGCTGGTTCTGTAGGTTCCGGACTGGTGTAAGGAGCCACCTCTTCAGGGGATAGCCTGCATCACCTGTATGTGGGCAACAATGTATGTGTCAGTCATGACATCAAATTCCAAACATGACGTGCCACCATGGCATGCATTCAACTGTTACTTTGTACCAATTTTACATGCACAAATTGATTCACACTATGTGACTGGTATATGTGTATTCCTCTCATGGACTGTTTTGCATGCCATCAACCAATGTATGCAGGGGGGTCAAGTGCCTTGTGAGTGCCGATCCGCTGTGTTCGTTCATGGCGTTTGTTTTGGTGACCTGGCAGGTGTCCTGTGATAACAACGCTCTCATCTTGGCAACATTGCTGTCAGCCTCATGATGACCCCACTGAGCACTACTAATGTTGATAGGGAAATTTTGGAGCCTCGGTGTCTGTGTAGTGGTGTATTGATGTTTTTGTCAGGCATGTGCCTCCTTTGTGCGCAGTTATGGGGGACAGGCCTTTCAGTTGATGGTGTTTGGTGCCGTGTATTGGCTAAAGTAATTGCATGTAGGTGCATTTCGTTGAAGTCAATGTGGTCCGAATCGGTACAATGCACTTGCAGATGGTTGTGTCATGGTTAGGACACCTTCATTCACATGGTAGGGCTGCTTATATCGGGCATTATGTGTACAAGTGTCAGCTGACGTTTGTGCTGCTTTAGGTTATGAGATGGCTCCATTGCCTCTGCCACTCGCAGCCAGGTAAAGTATGAATCATCTCCCAGCCCCCTTCAGCCAGGTAATGTATGCATCATTCCCGCCCCCCTTTCAGCAAGGTAAAGTATGCATTGGTACGTCAATCACCTGCCCACTTCACATTTCCATGGCCATGACATGAGACACACCGAGTAGCCAGGATCTTGGCCCTGCATGTCGCTCCATGTAGCGTGGTATTGTGGAGTTCCTCAGGACCATTGAATCATGAATTGATCTGGGGAATCAGGCACAACAATGTGTGATGATCCTGTTGGAGTCAAAGACCATTTGCACATTGATTGAGTGAAATAGTTTACGGTTGCTGTACGGTACCTCCATGGCATGTGGGACCACCAATTCCACATGGGTGCAGTCGATGGCACCAATGCAACCAGGTATGCCAGCTAGTGCATGGAAACCCACTTTGGTGTTTGCCATCTCCTGGGCAGACCGTGGTAAGGAAATGTGGTCGTCTGTGTGCTTGAGGAGGGCATCGAGCACTTGGATCAGTGTACGTGAGAATAATGGTTGTGAAATGCCATGCAAGTGCCCCGCTGTGTACTGGTAGGTGCCTGTGGCCAGGAACTGGAGCACAGACATTACCTTCAGTAGGGGGGTATGGCGGTGGGTGTTTCTATCATGCTGACGATGTCATTGTGTATCATGTGAACGATGGTGGTGATGGTGTCCCGGTCCAAACGGTACAAGGTATGGATCTGCTCAGCGGTGAGGTTGAATGGACTGGCTCGGATGCATGGGATTGGGGGCTGCCTGCGTGGTTGCACTGGCTGTGCTAGTGGGGCTTGCTGACCCTGCCTTGCCCTCCTTCTCCTCCTGCGTCTCCTCTGTGCTGCCTGTTGTTTTTGTTGTTGTTGTAGTTGTAGCACTTGCATTGCAATTAGGTCCTCCTTCCCCAACATTGCTAGACGTATTGGAATCATTGTGGAGTGTGACTGGGTGTGGGAAGGGGTGGGGTGTGCTCTTTTTGTACTTGGTGAGTCTGTATTGCCTCCACCTGTGCTGATTCTGTGCACCTGTGGCAGCTGGGAACACTGCACATGGCCATTTATGGTTGGTTCGCGATGGCGGAATTAGCACCATGGCGGTAAGGTACTTAATGGCCTTTGCGATGGCGTTAAGAGCATGTCTGCTTGGTTCGTGATTTGCCTACCTTTGCGCAATGCCGGTTTTTATGGCGTGGAAGGTCGCGTGCGCGCGAACTTGGTGCTGTTAGCGGCACCGTTAACTACGAAGCCACTAATAGCACTTTCACGGGTCATGATCAGACCTAGCGGAAAACGATGCCGGTAATCATTTACCGGCATCGTTTTTCGCTTACCGCCGGGGTTGTAATGAGGGCCATTGTTTGAAACCAGACACCTTTGCTGATCTTATAGGGCAATCCAGTCCCAGTAGCAACAGTGTTACACAACTAAATTCCGGAATTAAGATCACCCCTAAAGCTCAAACACCAGATCATGGCATACTGGGAGGCACTGTGAAAGCTAGATCGGTCACCAAAACATTGCCAGAATTCGTGTCCCAATTGGAGAACTTCAGATAGATTTGATGGGTATTTCAGGAACTTTGTTATCAGATAGTTTCATCATCAATCTTGACAACTTAGTACTAGAAAACTGCAAGACACAAACAAATAATAGAAATACCTTAAATGGAGGAGGTGTTTTCCCCCTTCGCTTTGATAACTATGGGGTCAATGCCACCTCCACTGCCCTGACTAATATGTTGAAGGCTTTTGTTTTTTAATTTACAAATGCATAATGGACCACCACACTGTCTTCACATGTGTAGTGGCCTACAATCCCATCCCCCAGGGAATAATCCCTCCTTTTTACAGGCCTGGTCTGATCTCATTCTCATAAGCAACATATTTTCTTCATCCAAAAGGATCCTTATACGGTATAACAGGAGAACCCACTTCAGGAGCCTATTTCTGTATCCCTATAGCCCCCCACCTGCATTTGACACCTGATGTCCGCACTTACTCTTGCACTTGCCACCAGCTGGCTGCACTTTTTATTTATTGTCTTTATTTATTTTACTGTGTATCCTATGTAATGCTCTGCCCCGTTCCCTTCCCCTGCACTTTTCCCCTTCCCCCCACCCCTGCACTTGTGCGATCACAATGTCACTTGGCCTAGTAAGATCATTGTCTCTGTCTTCCCTCTGTTCCCCCTCCCTTGCCTCGTCGTGCCTTATGACACTTGTGTATAGGCGCGTTATAAATGCCAAATCATATCATATCATATCATTGTCCAACCTGGGTTTCACCAACATGGTCAATGCCTCTACTCAGAGGAACAGTGATGCGTTGGATATTACAGAGTCATTCGATGTCTACCTAACAATGGCACCCCACATCCTTGCCCAATGGTCAGACCATCAACTATTAGTAAGCAACTGTCCATACCTAAGAACACACCTTCTTTCTAATAAGACTCAATGTAACCTCCCGCTTATGACTTTCAGGACTCTAAAAAAGGTCACTGATTTTACCTTCTTTCAGACAATCTGCTTATCCTTATCCCAGGAAACAAAAGGGCCTTCTCGAGGCCATGAACTGAGAAAAAAACAGATTCCTCAGCATCTTAGTGCCAGTGATCCATAAGCCAAATCCCAATGCAACAGAGATATTACATGCTTTAACAAAGAACTGAATACCCAGACGAGATGTCTTGGGAAGAGAGAAGACAGATGGAGGATTATATATGACATAATATCATGCCAGAAGCAACAGACCATTACAGAATGGCGTGAACTGTGCAAAAAAAGGTCTCAGAAGCTTTTAGAATATTCAAAGAATTGCGCATCTCAACAACAACCCAGCCAGACCTCAGGACTGATAGACCATCACAAGTTTTCTCAAAAGGAATATACAAAATTCGGTCCAACATTAACCTCACCAAACAAACCATTAATCTGGCAATTGTTCTAGAAGCAACATCCTTGCCCATCATCCATATTTGCAGTGCTTCCTATGAGAGGTCAGAAATGTGAGGTGGACAACTTCTGGATGATTTCTCAAAATAATCCATTTGATCAAATCATAAATATTATCAAATGCCTCACTATCCCTACTCTGACTAGGATTTCTCTGCCTATCAAAACTAAAGGAAAACACTCTAACGCAGGATATCTGGCCCTCACACTTAAACATCAAATACATAAAGAACTGAATGGCATTTCACAGAAGCACCAACAGTGATATGTATAGTCTTTCTTGGTAACCTGGTTGAACTCCCCATCCCCAGGTTTCAAGGTAAATTCAGCTCCAGTGTTCAACAAAAGGAAAGCAAACTCCTTCAATGTCAGGTCAAAGTTCTGTTAACCAAAGTTCAAACAACAGAAAAACTTCTCTTATTCTTATTGGCAAAATAAAAACTTTCCACTTCATTGAAATAGCATCAATGTCATTCCGAGCCAAGAATCTTTGCCACAATTTCCAGTTGTCCAAGAAGAAATAGCACAGGTCTTGGATAACACTTAACATGTCTTTATTTATAAGATTAGGAGTGACGGTTTGTACCCTTGTCAGGATGACTTAACAGCACTTCTACTTTCATCTTAGCAACTCTCAACTTAGAGTAACTTCGGCAAGAGTTCACCATGAGGGACTATTCCTCTGTCTCATAGTATTCCACCTTCAATTGTGCTACTGAAGTTTTAGATCTACTGACAACCAAATACACCACAACAGCATCAGTAATCTCTGACTTTAAACAGTGTTCAGCTATGACAAGATTCACTCTCTGGTACTTCAACACCTTCAAGTAAACAAGGCCTTCTTCCTCTGAATAATCATTTTTCAGAGGAGCAGCCTCTTTGCCACTCTTGTCTGTCTGCAGCAGTAACAATCAAAAATTGCCTTTAGGACCCACTTTGTACTTCCTCCTATTGGCTTTGGCAATGTAGGTTGTATCAACTTCAAAGAACAATTACAAGTAGAACGTTTCCCTTCCCCAACCTTGCTTTCATCCCTTTATATTTTGGTAGCCAGGAAAATTACCCAGAAGCTTTATGGCCACTCTCTTGGCTTCATGTAATGTGTGCAAATTCTTAGCTCAGGCAATGCTGATGTTCTACTTGGCTCACGGTAATGTTTAAACCATTCTTTGGCTCCGGGAAAGGCTGGTTTCAATCTTAATTGGGGTACCACCTTGTTCACTCTTGGCTTGGACAATGCTTGCTCTTTCCAACTTGTAATAACAATGTTCAAACACTTAACTTCTATTGTTAGAATTGTTTGAGTGCTTCAGTAAAGATTCAGAGGTCACTCTTCCTCCCAGTATCTTTATTAGTCACACACGGCCACTTCTTTCTGTGGTTTTACAAGTTTTAAGTTCAGTAATAGAGTTTCACCATGTTTATTCCTTACATGAGTGAAAGAGGGAATGTCTGCTTACATCTATTGCCACAATTCAAGCGTCCCATTGTTAAATAATCAGCTTAACATCACTGCTGCTCATACGCAAGTGATTATATTTCTGGATACTGTTGCCGGCAGCGTTCTCGCAAGGAGTTAGAAAGCTCGGTCAAACTGACCGGCTTCTGTATTCCTACCTTCACGAGCTGCAGAACTTCTCCAACTTTTGGCTTCACTTTAGACACACCCTTCCTCGCTGAAGGTGTCTCTGTACAGCCATGCAATTAAGGAGCGCCTCTCGCTCCTGAGACCCACAGCTCCACAGCAACCTCGGGCCACGGTCTCTGACATGCTTCCTGCTGCGCAATCTCTACAATGAGGTTCACATGGGGAAAAGCAGTTTTCCTTCATGCCTTCCACTGTGCAATCTCTGCCCATCAGAGGTTGGGGGAACAGGAACCTCACAAGACAAGCAATTGGAATCTGCTGTATCAGAGTCCTGGCATCCCTTCGAACCTCCAACTTCTGCCTGGATTGTCAACACTGTGCTTTCTTCCTCCTGCTTCTACTACTGCTGCATACACTCCAGCCACTGTTATAGCTTTTAAGCCTCTCAACTTCCCTCAGGTGTGGGCTATTAGGCTTAATTTCCTGACTACTGCTGCAACATTGCTTTTCAGCCCTCTTACTCGTCCCAGCACATATAGGAATGTGCGACTTGTAGTCCTCAACAACATTAGGTATTTTTGTCAACTTTTTATTTTTAAGGGTACATTTACTTCCATTTAAGGTATTGAGGGGTGAATCATCAGAATTCATTGGTAAAGAGGAAGACAGTTTATTTAAGGCAGCATTTATAAATTCCCTTTTATTGTACCTTTGGCAGTAAGGAGGATTTATATCCTTATGGGCCTCTTTCTTAGCGTTTGTTCCCATTTTGTGTCAACTCTTCCCATAACCAAATATTTTATATGTGGTTCAGATATGTCATATCCGCAGTAGGCTCTCCTTTTTTATAGGATAAATACTGCGTCTCATCCCAAGGGATCTCCTCACTACCCTGGGCTTTGTCTCCTCGCACGTGATCCTCCCGTAGTACACCACCTCCAGGGTCAAGATCAGGAAGCGTCTGCCGTTCCCAGGCCTCCTGAAAGGAGACTTTAGGCAGGGGTTTAGTGAGGGTCTGTAGTAATCATCACATTCCTATAAGTCTGCCAAAAACCCTAGCATCTTTCAAAGAAGTGATTGTGACTCAGGTTCTAAAAGAAACTTCCTTAGATTGTAATATTCCAGACAACTCTCGACACATTTTCAATATACCATTCTTGGCCAAGATCTTCGAAAAATCAACTACTGGCTACAGTGAGATCAAAAATCTCCTTATTCGTAATCAAACAGATTTTAGATCCTGCAGGAGCACAGAAACCGCC
This sequence comes from Ambystoma mexicanum, assembly GCF_040938575.1. Classification (NCBI taxonomy): domain Eukaryota; kingdom Metazoa; phylum Chordata; class Amphibia; order Caudata; family Ambystomatidae; genus Ambystoma; species Ambystoma mexicanum. Next base: position 139,104,640 of record NC_090930.1, read on the forward strand.
CTTTATTTTATGAGGAAGGATTGTCATAACGGCTTTAACTCTAATCCACCAGCAACCCTCATCCAACCAGATCTTAGGAAAGCTTATGATACAGAAGATCATTCGCTATATATAACCAGACTAACAGCCTCCATGGTAACCCGACACTTGCTTGGCTACCTCACGAACTGCATTACCATGGTCAAAATACTGAACTTCACTTTGCTCCAAATCCCCTTAATCGAGGAGACCCAGTCCATCCTATCCCTGTGCTGATTCAATGCATACATTACATCTCTGGCTTCCCTTCTACACCACTTTCCAGCCAGATTTCTATTGTATCCCGATGTGAAAATGGTTTTCAATGTAAAAAAAAAAACTATCATCGCTATGTAACCACAAACCGTCACAGGGCAGTTGACGAATATCTCAGCTTAATTAACCTTTGCTCCAGCTCCTCAAACCCCTAAATTCTGACCTTTGGTATTCCTAAAACAGTGAACCTCCCATCATTCTCTTGTCGTGATTATCAAGAAATCCCTAAAAGCTTGTCGAATCCGCTAAGAACCTCAGCAATACTCTATGAAACTCCTCTTGTTCTGCCAGACTGTTCATTTGACTAGAGCTCTTGCCATATCCAGTTTAAACCACTGCAGTTCTTTATATTTGAACTTAATGAACTTCCAGACTCACCAACTCCAGCTCATACAAAACAGAAGTGCTAAGCGGATTCAGGGCCTAGCATCCGGAATACCTTTTCCCATCCCTTCAGGCTATTCATTGGTTCACTATCGAGTTGAGAAGCCATTTCAAAATCCTTTCCTTGACCCATCGAAGACTGTATCATAAGGGCCGAAAAAGGCTCATAGCCCTTTTCACTCCATGTGCCCTTGAAAAATGATTAAATTGCAAAATATAGGTAACCTTAGATGGTGCAGGAGAGCGGGAATGTAACCCAACATGGAAACCAAATAGACAGGGTCTACATACTGGAGCTGCTACCCAGGTGTAATTTTGGCTACTCAACATCAACAATGAATTGAATAAGCTCTTTGCCCACCATTTTTGTGATGGATTTTAGATTTTGTTTTTCTTTGTTGTTCTGATACAATCAATAAAGCATGGAAATGTAATTTCAGGAATACTAATGATTTTATGTTTAATCAAGCAAGAGTTATTGTCAAGTGTTTTTCCAGCATTTCTGATGACGTGAGCATGGAACAAATAAACCTACAGGCAGCCTACAGTGACCATCGGACCATGCCACGATTTGCATGTGTCGAAAGCTGGGGCGCTAGTTTCCCAACCGTGGCACGCCCTGCCACCTCATCTGAGGGCCGGAACTACGTACTGGCCATTCAGGAAACAACTCAAAACCAGACTGTTCATCTGAAACCCCAGTATTCCTTTCTGATGCTCCCCGTACCCTGCCCCCTGTCCGCTCTGTAATCAGCGCCTGGACGCCTGTGTACTTTGTGGGCTCTACAAATGCAGTAGTGTGTCTTTATACAGTGCAATTCCAGAACCCTTGTAAATGGGGAGGATTCTGCGCCAACACTTTACAAACATAATAAATCCACTAAGCGTTACCAATACTTAAACACTTGAGGTAAAATACGGAAGGGCCCATGAGCCCAACCAATGAAAAGCCAGTTTGAAACTGCATCTCCCATGGGGTGGGGGTGGGACAAGGATCCATTGCGGCTCGATATGATCTGTGCCAATTTCACTCTTGAAAGGTCTGTGTAAAATGGCTGCTACCTCCAGGGGTGGTGGATATTTTCACCTCTTCTGTGGTTGTTTTGCCCCTCAGCATGCTTCTGTCATGTAAGTATGCAGATGTGGAAAGTGGGCTTTTTCTCAATAGCAGTAAGATTGCTCCCAAGCACAACATGCGATGCCCCCTTGGAAATGCACGCGCATTACCGAAAGGGATGTGAAAACACATATGCATTTAGTATTTTAGTATTTATTTTATTTTGCGCATCCTGCCCGTGGGTATCAGGGCGCATGTTTGGAAGGGTTACAGTGAAAGTTACAGAAGGCAGTTACATATTACATAATATATATATATATATATATATATATATATATATATATATATATATATATATATATATATATAAATAGAGCAAGAATATATACATACATTTACAAGGTAGTCAGTAGTCACAATATAGACAGAGGTGGTTGCAGGGGCATAGCAAGCAATAGATGTTACCAAGGGGTAGCCGAAGCTTCATCTTGCTCATGGAGCCATTGTTTTACTGCATGCCTGCAGAAACAGCATTGTGTTTGCTGGCAAGAATGGGTGTCCATATTGGTTGAGTTGGCTGCAAAATGACTGTAAGATATTTTCCTGAGTGTCTGTTGCGTAACAAGTACTGCAGATCGTCGTGTCTTTTGGATCGTCAGAATTCACCCAGGGCTGCCTCGCCTACTTTCTAGAGGCACCGTAGTGGTTGCCTTGCTGCTCATAGCCTGTGCTTTAATCATGCTGTGATTCTCCCTAGTCTTAAACATCCTTCACTCGGCCCGTCTACTATCATTTCCGTCCTATTTCTTCTCCTTTACTGAAACTGCTCTTCTGAGTGTCACAAACTCCTTACTCACTGCCTGTCACGCTAAGCATTGTTTCATTACTTGATCGATGTACTGCCTTCAAAACTGTGAATCATCATGTACTCCTTTCTTCTCTGGCTACCTTGGGCTTTTCCGGTTCTGTATTTATATTGGTCCAATCCTCCCTCTACAATCACTCTTTCTCTGTTTCATGGATGGACTGGACAGCTCTTAGGTACTTCCCTCTGCATGATGGTGTTCCTCAATGCTCTGTTCTTGGTCCTCCTTGTGTCTCCCTCTACACCTCCTCCCTTGCTGACATTGTTACCTCTTTCAGCCTTCACTGTCATTTCTATGCGGATGACTACAAGATTTTCCTATCATTCCCTTCCTTTTCTGACACTTTTTATTGACGTATCTCTGCTGGTTTCCTCTCCGTCTAGTCTTGGATGCATTCTCGCTCCCTCCATTTTAACACTACTAAAACTGAAATTCAATTTTTTCCTTCGTCTACCCTTTCCATTCTACATTCCCTTCTGCCATTTCTTTTCTCCCTCTCTTATTCCTTCTTCCCCATCTACCCATAACCTTGGACTGACGAATCAACATCCGGGGCACCAGTCGTCCAGGGATGACTATCAGTTTCTAAACCATCAATTAGCTCCACACCTCTAGTACACCAGAAGGGATATAAACAGATTGGAAACACAAGCAAATTATAAACCTCCTTATCCAATTTTGGTAATGTGGACAGAACGGCAGGCTTATCTCCGCAAGGTTGTGGATCATTGCTTAGCTGCAACACAGCGAAAATACAAGTTATTACCAAATAATAAAAGGGACTATCCAGTCAAGGTTATAAAAATATCTACTTTATTAGCACACTACAAAATACAACCCACCGTATAAAGGAATGCAGAGGACAGACAGTTTCAAGAAAGAAAAGGGATGCACTCTGGATACTGACAGGAGGGTAGTCGGTAAAGTAATTAATCTCAATAGTGCAATGATACTTGGTTTCTGCATAAAGGGAGAAATGGCTCATAAAATGTCACTAAGGGCCTTCGGAGAAAGACCAGGGGGACAGAACCACAATGTATCTTTTGGTTGTAGAAGTTCTTGATGCTCGACAGACTTGAGTCGCTTTAGGGTGCTTTGCAGCTTCTATGACAGAGTTCACGACGGGAGACAGCTGTGGGTATCAGGCGGCAGGCAGTTTGGTGAGTGAGGCTGGATGGATGTCTGCAGGCTGGCCTGCACAGTGGCTCTGGTCAAGAATTGTTGTCTCAGTGCTGGTTGGTGGCTCTGAAGCACTGGTCGAGTCATCTCGGATGGCATGAGTGACTGCGGCGTGACAACAGTCAGCGGTGCAGTCGGTTGTAGCTCGAGGGGCTTGACTGCCTTGAACATGCCCTGAAGGCAGATGCTGGTTGATGCTTGTCGGTGCACTCCTCCTAGCTTCGTTGCTGGGCTTGTGTCGTCCTTTAAGGTCGGACAACCCAAAGCTGAGGAGAGCGTTGCAGGCTACTGCCTTGTCCTTGGTTTGGTTCAGAGACTCCCAGGGTCCAAATGAGTTCTTCTTGCTACTTCTTGCTACTCCTCGCAAAGTCTTCTAATGATCTGCCACAAGAGGGGCTCAACCCTTTTTTAAAGCCAAATGGGCCACAGTGATTGGTGTAGGCTATGCCTACTGTAGAGACGGTCCTGTTTGGAATGCGGGGCACGCAAACCATTCTCCTTGTAATACTACGGAGCTTGGTTCGTGTGGCCCAAAGACCGTTGGAGGCGTAAAGGAGTGGACGGGCACGGCGGGCCCCTTTTTAGTAATAAACTTACCTGTGTTCTCCATCTCCTTGCCTCCGCATTATTCTTTCATTGGTGACGAGGACTAGAGGGCCCGCCATGGCACGAAGACAGCCAGCGGCCCGCAGCGAGCGAGGGACAGACTCGCTGAGAACCGCCACAGCGCCACTCCAGCCCCTCCCTGCTGACTGGGCCTCGCCAATGCGGACGGCTGGAGGCCCGGGGCTGGGTGGAGCCGCGGCGCCGCTGGAGACACTGGACCCGCGTTGATCCTAGCGCAGGGCCAGGTGGATAGCTGCGTTCCCCAGGAGGTCACATAAGGTGAGGAGGAGGGGAGGCAGGGGCGGCTGACACAGACTGGCTGAATACACAGGAAGCCAAGAGGGACACGCCCTCAGCACAAAGGGAAAACAAGCCCTACAGGCCCCAAAAAGAAAGGAAAAAAAAAGAAAAGTTTTGGAATTGGACAGCTTTATGTGAAGCTGCCACTATCCAGGTACATTAAGTGAAGTGCACACAGAAAAAGTGTTGCTAAGATTTATATGAAGCTGCCAGTATCCAGGTACATTAAAGAAAGTGCACACAGAAAAAGTGTTGCTAACAAGTGTCAAGCCCTGAGCTAAAGCATCTAGAGACAATTGTACAGAATTGAAGGACAGACAAGCATAATTTGACTGGCCTAGTGGAGCAAGTAACACCCTACACTCATCATGGCAGCAGCAAGCATGGCCCCGCCCCCACCTTTCCTACCTGAGCCGGGAGCACCACCCATAAAATGGGACAGGTGGAAGAAGTTTTTTTATACCTACCTGGTAGCAATTGGAGGTGACAAATTTGCGGCAGGAAGGAAAGAGGTGATACTTCTGCACAACCTGGGCACTGAGGGTCGTAGTGTCTATGATGGCTTACCTCAGCCACCACTGGAGGGCCAAGGTGATATGGACCAGTACATTATAGCTGAGCGGAAACTGGAAATCCATTTTGAAGCAAAAAAGAACACAACATTTGAAAGGCACAAGTTCTTCCAGAGAGTTCAAGAGCCACAGGAGCCAGTAGAAAACTTTGTGGCAGCGCTAAGGTCATTAAGTCACACATGTGAATTCGGAGGGTTGACAGACTCGTTGATACGAGATCAGCTGTGTGCATTGCCCAAGCAACATGAAAATACAAGAAAGACTGTTAACCAAAGATGTGACTTTAGAGGTAGCAATTGAGATTGCAAGAGGAATGGAACAGACTCACAAATACATGTCCACGATGAAGAGTGAAAAAGCAGAGGGTGAAGTAGCAGCTGTGAGAGCATTCAAGAAAACGAATTTGAGCAGAGAAGTCAAATGCTACAAATGTGGAAGCAATCGCCACATCTCTACGAGCACGTTTTGTCCGGCGAAGAACATTTTCTGTTTGAAGTGCAAGAAAAAAGGGCATTTCGTCAGAGTGTGCAGAGAATCAGGGCAAGTGCAGTGCATAGGGTCTAGTGCAAGAATTTCAGAGCAAGAAGAAAACGCGGATGTTGCTCAGCTGACAGACCAAACACGTGCTGGAAGTATCAGAACTATCCGGCAAACAAAGTGCTCCGACTGACGTGTTTATGATGAACGGAAGAGTGGTGGCATTGAAAGTAGATAGTTGCTCTCCATGGACGCTGATCTCAAGGAAAACATATGAAGTCTGTTTGCAAAGGAAGATAGAGGATTTGGAGGAGCACGGCATAGAACCATATGCCTATGGAAACGTGAAGATAGACGTGCTAGGCAAATTCAAAGCAATGATTAAGTATAAGGGCAGAAGTTGTGATTCAGATCTGTTTGTCACACGGGAAGGCTCGTCTTTGTTAGGCTGGGAGGAACAGCGCAAACTTGAAATAAGGATACAAGCAAGTGCAGAGGATCCTGTTTCTGTAGCTGAGGTAAATGACAAATGGGAGGAGGAGTTCCCAGCAGTCTTTAAAAGAGAATTGGGGATGGTGAGAGACTTTCAACATGAGATTCGCTTAAAAGCAGGAGCAGTTCCCAAGGTGCATAAGGTGAGGCCGATACCTCATGACCTAAGAGAGAGACTAAAGACTGAAATTGAGTCCTTATTACAGAAAGGTATTATTGAAGAAAGTGAAAGTTCAGAATGGTTATCACCAGTCGTCGTGGTAGCCAAGACAAATGGTGACATAAGACTTTGCGTTGATATGAGGGACATCAACAGGAACATTCTGGTGGACAGGCACCCTTTGCCGATAATAAGTGACAAGTTGTCAACTCTCGATAAGGCCCGAGTATTTTCTGTGTTTGACCTGTCTCAGGCTTATCACCAGATACCCTGAAGAAAGAATGCCAGCATTTGACGGCGTTCATTACGGTTTCTGGAACTTTCAAGTATCGAAGGATGCCATTCGGACTTGCCTCGGCAGTGGCTGTGTTTCAGAGAGTTATGGACAAAGTGATGGAGGGTTCGAGGAATGTTGTAGTGTTCCAAGAGGATATGCTTATATGCTTGTGTTCACAAAATCTAAGGAGGAACATGATGAAGTATTGAGAGAAGTGTTGGGAAGGTTGTCGGAAGCCGGAATGACTGTGAGAAGAGACAAGTGTAAGATTGCAGTAAAGAGGGTAGAGTATCTCGGACATGAGATTGATGAATTGGGTATGAGACCAAAAAAATGTTTAGTAGAAGCTGTACTAAAAGCTCCTGTACCAACAGATAAGGTCCAAGTGAGGTCATTTTTAGGCCTTGCAGAATATTACCATCGTTTTGTGAAAGATTTTGCAACAGTGTCGGCCCCAATAAGAATGATACTTAAAAACGGGTCGAGATTTGAGTGGACTCCAGAATGTGGAAAGGCATTTGAAGATATCGAAGAAGCAATCAGTAAAGCACCGTCTATTGGGAGGTTTAACCCCAGGGATAAGACTATTCTGATCATAGATGCGAGTTTGAAGGGGTTGGGAGCCACTTTGGTACAATTGGATGAGGACAAGAAGGAGAGAGTGATTGCCTTTGCTTCAAGAGCGTTGAGGGGGCGGAGTTCAAGTATTCAGTGATTGAAAGAGAGACTTTGGCCATGTTTTGGGCTGTGACACATTTTAAATTTTTCTTGTGGGGCAGGCGATTTGTAGCTCGCTCTGAGCACAAGCCATTGGTACAGTTGTTCGAGAGTGGTAGGTGGGCTTTGGGCTCGCCTAGTATAAGCAGGTGGGGTTTGGGTCTTCAAGGGTAGAATTTTGACCTGAGTTATCTTCCTGGGAAGAAGAATTTGGTAGCAGAGTGTCTATCGAGGATGCCTTTAAAAGAAACTGAGATAGTGGAGGATGAGACAGTGGAAGAATCAGTGATAGCTGAGGTTAGTGAGGCAGTGGCCCAAGAAAAGTGGTTACAGGGAGAGGAGTCTGATGAGGAACTTAGGTTGATCAAAGAATGGACTGTGAAGGGATGGCCCCCCAAGAATAATTTGGATAAGAATTTTAACATTTGGTGGGAAGTTAAGGAAGAGTTGAACATAAGTGAAGGTAGATTGAGGAGAGGACGTTGTGTGATACCTCCACTGGTGATCCGGCAGACTCTTTTGGAGCTGGCCCATGAAGGCCACCCAGGGGAAAGTGCAATGAAGAGGAAACTCAGACAGAATTTCTGGTGGCCGCGTATAGAGAAAATGGCAGAAAGGTGGGTGAAGGACTGCATGGAGTGCCAATTGAGTGACAAAACCAAGGTGACGAGAGAAACACCGTTGAGCTTTAACACGGTGCCAGAGCAACCATCGTCTAAGGTTGCGGTGGGCATTGTGGGACCATTAATGGGATGAGGTGATGGATTGAAATTTTTATTTGTGTTGGTGGATTTCCACACGAAATGGATTGAATGGGAAGCAGTAAGAGAGGTCACGGCTAGAGAGCTAATTGTGTTCCTAGAGAAAATGTTCCTAGGAGAGGGTGTGCCCACTGATCTGGTGTCAGATAACGGAGTTCAGTTTGTCTCGGTGGCAATTAAAAAATTCCTCAGCAGCTATGGCATTAGACATGTTAGAACTGTGTTATACCACCCAAGGGCCAATGGCCTGGTGGAGAGCGTAAACCGTCTTTTGAAAGAAGGTTTACAGTTAGCCATGAATGCAAGGCAGCATGGAAGCAGATGTTAGAGATAATGACATGGAATTATCTCACTACCCCATATTCAGTGACAAAGGTATCGCCATTTTTTCTCTTAAAGGAAGGGAACGTGGAACTAAACTGTGTTCAGGTTGGTTGGGAGTAGCGGGAGTAGTTCATGTAGATAGAAAACAGATAATGAAATGTATCAGGGAGAGCCAAGAAAGAAACAAAATGTGTTTTGATGCACGGGAGAAAGTGAAAGAGCGTGAGTGGAAAGTAGGGGATATGATATACGTAAAGAATCCCAGACTAGTGAACAAATGTTTGGACAGCAAGTTTATGGGTCCAAAAAAGATCTCTGCAGTAAAAAAGAGTGTGGTTATATTGGAAGGAGGAGAGGTCTGGTCCAAAGGGAGAATTGCAAAAGCATATTGTGAGGATAAGAGAGTGGAAAATAATGAATCTAATAATAACAGTTCTGATGGAAGTGTTCAAGTTGAGAACGAGAATGTGGTTGATAGAAATGTTGATGGCAGTTCGGGTATCAGAGATCCAGGTCAAAACCTGTGTGGATGAAAGACTATGCATCTTATTGAGATAGGGTGCGTCATTCGTGTTTGAATTGTAATTTGTAGTGTTGGAAATGTTACATTTAGTCTTTCGAATTTTAATTTGTTTCTTCTGTAAGGAGGGAGGCGTGTAGAGACGGTCCTGTTTGGAATGCGGGGCACGCAAACCATTCTCCTTGTAATACTACGGAGCTTGGTTCGCGTGACCCAAAGACCGTTGGAGGCATAAAGGAGTGGACGGCCACGGCGGGCCCCTTTTTAGTAATAAACTTACCTGTGTTCTCCATCTCCTCGCCCCCGCACCATTTTTTCACCTACCTTAATGAACCGATCATGGGTCCTCACCAACAATCTTCTGTTATGCGTGAGGGCATAACCAGAGTGCTTTGCAACAGGAAAGGTAAAGGGGTGAAAACATGTTCTACTAAGTACCACCCATCTTCCTGTCTGTTGTGGATCAAAGGGTCTCTCTAGTTAATTGTGCTCTCTGTGATTCCTGATTAAAGGCAGGTCTCTCTTGAAGTTGTTACTCCTACCCTCTGAATGGGGTCCCCCTGCAGGGGTTGCCTACTGTAAACACATGTACCAGATATGATAGCTCACTGTAATTGATACTGGGAGGCAAGAGATGGCTTCAGGTTGACACAGATGCATATCAATGGAGTTGGGGTTTCCTGTCTTTTGTTAACCCTGCGACCAGGCCTCTCATGGGCCTGATTAAATTAACTCTCTGCATCACTGTCACCAGCAGGGCCAACAAAGGATAGGGAGGGCTGTGCCTGTAGGCTGTGTCCACCCCGAGTACACAGGTCTATGCGTATGTTGTGCGGTGAGCATAGGAAAATGTGTGCAGATTAGCCCCACACATTTTCCAGAGGTTGATCTACCATCATTCAATTTCATATAAAATTTCGAAAAAGCTCAGGTGAGTGCACACCCACTATACGGATGATCGAATTCTGCACACTTGGTGTCTACTTTGACTCCACTCTTTCGTTGTCATAGCACATTTCCAACACAGCACGCATTTGTTGTTGTTTACAAAGCGGCAAACTTTTCTGCCAATCTTTCAGACCTTGTTCCCATTTCACTACCTCCGAGGCTTTGTGAAGTCATAAATACGTCTCGTGTCCTTTACACAGCATACAGATTCTTGTTTTCTATTTTCCTGCAGGGATTTATTATCTATAGCTGTTGAACCTTTAAACCCACCGGGGAGAACATCGACAAGAAAAACAGAAATATCACTGAATGCAAGCAGGCGGTGTGTCACACTGGAAAAGAAAGTCAATAGGCAGGCCTCGCCTCAACTCAGACAACAAACTGAAAGAGAGTTGGTTTGAAGGAGTACATTTTTATTTAATTTTTTGTTTGTATATTTATATCATGCCGACAGCCCGCAGGCATCGGTGCACGTATATTAAGACTCAGACATACACATTTTGAAGGGACATTTGGATTCCTAAAGTTACCTGATTGAAATATCTAACAATAAAAATGCAAGATCGTCCATAATGTGCAAGTCTCCTGTCTCCTGTGAGGAAGAAATAGGAGGAGATTGCACTGGAGTATGGCTGTGCACTGTGTCTTCCATTGACTTCCGGCGCTGCCTTGTTGCAGGACCCAAGGCTTTTCCTGGTCTTCCCATCCTGGGTTGTGGCCTGTTGGGGCCGGTATCGGCTTGATCGTGGCAGAACTGCATGCATTGTTTGGGATGTGCTGTCAGCAGCTAGATATGGGGGACATTTTAACATATGCAAATAGAAAGCAGCTGTGGTGGAGATGCTTCTATCTGCCACCACCTACTGGGTGTTCCCAAGGGGGGTCTATGATTCTGTCAAGGAGCAGCGGACATTGTGTATGATATATGATAGCTTATTTATATAGCGCCTATATACAATATGTTTCAAAGTGTTTCAAGGCAAGGGAGGGAACAAGGGAAAATACAATGACATTACAGGCCATGAACAGTAAGGATGTGAAATTAACTGTCATGCTCGGCCTGACGACATTTCAGATAGTGCAAGAGCTAAGACATAGATAAGGAAGGGAGGGGGAGAGTGGGAACGAAATGGAAACAGACAGGCGACTACTGTACTAGGCCTGACGACATTTCAGTAAGGGGAGGAGGGAGGAGACAGACGAGGTTGCTATCATACTAGGTCCAGGGACAATTCTGATAGAGAAACTGCATAGAGGAAAGTAAGGGGAGGATGGGAGGTGATAGGAAAAGGGAGAAAGGGAGAAGCGGAGAGAACAGAGAGTAAGCAGTCAAGAAGAGTGGAGAAGCAAGAAGGGAGAGCGAATACAATTGCAGAAGTCCAGCATTGGCCACAAGACGGTGATGGCCAAACCAAAATGTATCAGGAAATACTCCAGCAGAAGTAGGTGTACAGAGCAACATTATGGACCGCCCTCTACTCAAGAATCTGAGCAGTCCAGTGGAACGACTTAAGGTTTGCTTAGCAATAGGTCCTAAAACACCCACCCGAGCGGCTATTTGGGACCTTGAGGTCATGTGGGTGGGATTTAGACTGGGCTGCCCTGGACTAGTAGAGTTTGTGGGCTAGGGATGGGAGTTCAGCTCTGTCGATTGATGACCCTTGCACATCTGCTTTCCTGACCAGTGAGTTGATGCCTCATTCTTCAGCATGGCTGGTTTCATGTCCAAATGTTTATATTTCCCATCTTCAAGGCCATGGACTCTCCCCTGGATGCTTTTCTATTTTCTGTCCTGTTATTACTTTTCTCTGTGCTATGCAATTTTGACTGCCGTTCTACCAGGGTGAATGGTTTCTCTTTAAAACAAGTGATCAAATCAATGCCAGGATTGAGGAATAATTATTGACCTCATACATTCCCTTAGTAAAGGCTAATTCCTTTTTTGGTTTGGTGGAAACTGCTGCAGAACCCACAGGATCCAAATTCCATTTGCAACACTGACACTTATTTCATGACAATAAACCTTGCATTGTGCTGTGTCTGGCTAAAAAGAGCCATTCACATGAGGTTGGAAATACTCCCCAAAATTAAATAGGGGCCTCCATTAATGACCTGATAAAATACACACATTTTCAGACAGAAATTCTTCTAATTGCTGCTATACCACTAAGGCAACCAGCGGAGAACCAGGCACAATGGAAGGTAGATGGCGTAGTGCGAGTGAGTGTGGTCGGCCGTGCTGCGGGCCATTTTGGAGCTATTTGAAAGTCATTTGGTGAAAGGAAAAGTATTTGAGTCTTTTTTTCACTCTTCATACCAAGCAGGAGGGGCTACAGTTTGTAGGAAAGTTCATATTTGCTTTGCTGGCTCAGAGTGCGAGCAAGTGTGGTTTGCAGTTCTGCATGTCATTTTGGAGCTATTTGGAAGTCATTTGGTGAAAGTGAAAAGCATCAATGTCTTTTCTCACTCTTCATACCCAGCAGGAGGGGTTACAGCTTGTGGGAAAGTTCATATTCGCATTGCTGGCGTGGAGCTCTGTGCGGAGTGTGAGCGAGTGTGGTCTGCTGTACTGCAGGTAATTTTGAAGCTCTTTGGAAGTCATTTGGCAAAAGGAAAAGCATTGGAGTCTTTTTTCACTCTTGTTGGCAAGGAGGAGGCACTACAGCTTTTTAGGAAGTTCATATCCCCATTGCCGGCCCACAGCGCAGTGCGGTATATGCAAGCGAGGCTGGTCTGCCTGCCACTAGCCCATGGTGTTCGAATTTTCTTTAAATTCCTGTCTTCCGAGCCATCTGCCAATATAGTACGCTAGGAGGTTGTGTGTTGTGGTTCATCCATTTTCTTTACCGCTAGTTACTATTCAGTGTAAGAAGTTTCGAGTGGGGCTCTGGTTTTGTACTCCAAGGGCCCACTTCAGCTACATGCTTGAAATGAACATATATGATTTGAGAACTCGTACAATTCCTTTTTACCTTTCCATGTCTTCACGTGTACGGAAATCATTGTCTAAAAAAGCTCCAACTGCCGTTCAGATTACTGCAATTTCCTTCTCATTAACAAGTGCTTCCGGCACAGCCTCGGCAGCGAGCATGGCTGAGGAAACAGGAAGAAAGGAAAATGAATATTACGAGGCTCGGCCGGATGTTCGGTAGCAATTTACTAACTGTTCCCTAAGTAAAGAACAACATTTGAGAGATACTTGGCGTCTGAGAAACCTGGGGAAGCATCAATACAGTTTCTTTTCTAGTGTTCATGGTGTGTTCTCTAGACTTGACATGATTTTTACTGGTGGGAATGTGTCGGAGGGTGTTGTCTCCAATTAAATTGGTAATATTCTATTGATTGATCATGCCCCCATTGTGATGCATTTGGGACTTAAATATCGGTGTGTCAGGACTTTCTCGTGGAAACTGAACACCTCTATAGTGTTGGATGATGATATATTGGATCGCATTGTTTCGGAGGCGAATTATTTTGTTTTTGGAGAACCGCTCAGATCAAATCAGTGTGGCGAACACGTGGGAAGCCTTCAAATGCTGTATGCGTGGCATCTGCTTAGGGCTGTCTAGTGGTAAACAGAAGAGGGATGAGAGGAAGAGACAAGCTCTTGATTTGCGTATTGGTGAGATTTCTCGAGATTTGATACTTGATCCGACTGACTCGGTCAAATTGGCTACTCTGAAGAAACTTAAAAAAGAAATGGAAGACTTTTGTCTCTGAGGGCTGAGCGTAGTTTGTTCTAAGTGCACTTATTTTGAAAAGGGTGAGCGTTGTGATAGATGGCTGGCTTGCAGGTTGAAAAAAAAGATTTCTGAGTCAGCAATTGCTTCTATGATTGACAGGGAGGGTAGAATCTCATTTGATCCAAAGAAAATTAACTAAATTTTTCGTGACTTTTACGAGAATTTGTATTGCGACGAGTCTGATGTTACGGGTAGGGGGGAGGACTTCTTTGGCAATTTAAATTTGCCTAGGATTCAGGATGCATATCGGGATCTTCTTGGTGTTGTGATATCGGTTGATGAGATCAAGAGAGCAATTTCGGGGCTGAATGTGGGTAAGACCCCGGGCCCGGATGGGCTCCCTTGTGATTTCTATAGGATCCTCCCTAACTCAGCCTTGGAACTCTTGAGAGATATGTTTGTGTCTAGTAAACTTGTTGGGTCATTACCTAAAAGTACGAGACATGCTTCCATCTCAGTCTTTTTGAAAAAAGGGAAGGACAGTAATCTTCTGGCCAGTTATCGTCCAATTAGCCTTATCAATAAAGATAATAAGATTCTTGCCAAGGTTCTTGCTATGCGTATGATACATTTGATGCCTGCTTTGATCGCTGAGGAACAATCCGGTTTCATGAAAAATTGACGTACATCTAGTAATATCAGGAGATTGTTACTTACAATGGAAATTGCGGATAAGATGGATTGTGATGCCGTTGTGCTTTCCCTTGATGCGGAGAGAGCTTTCGACAGGGTTAGCTGGTATTACTTGTATTCGGTACTGAGAAGGATGAATCTAGGTGAGGATTTTATTTCTTGGGTTGCTCTTCTGTATGCCAATCCTACTGCTGATGTAAAGACTAATGGGGTGATATCGGAACCTTTTTGTTTGAAACGGGGCACGCGTCAAGGTTGTCCATTTTCTCCTCTGTTATTCATTCTGCCGATTGAGCCTCTTGCGGTTTGCATCAAAAATGAACCGGATTTACTTGGTGTTAATTGTTGGGGTGTGGTGCAAAAGGCTTGGCTTTATGCGGATGATCTCTTGTTGTTGCTCCAGAATTTGTAAGTGTCCCTGCCCTGTCTGATGAGGATTTTGTCTGATTATTATGTTTGTTCAGGATACAAGATTAATCGCCTGAAGTCAGAAGTGTTGCCCCTGTCCAATAGGTGTGATAAGACTCAAGTTACTGGGCTGGGGTTTACTTGGTGTGATGTGCGCTTGCTTTATTTGGGGGTATGGCTGACGTATCCTGTCTCCCTTATGGTTGACGAAAACATGAGTGTAGTCATTCGGGATTGTAAAATAGATTTGGAAAGATGGTCGCTGCTTAATTAACTTTGTATCTAGCATGCTTCCTTTGAAAATTAAGAGTTGTTATTGGAGGGATCTAGACCGTCTTGTTCAGGAGTTTTTATGGGACTGAAAACCACCGAGACTTTAGAAGTTACAACTTCCGGTCCATTTAGGTGGTTTAGGAGTTCCGAATTTTAGGGCCTACCATTTGGCCTTTTCTGCTCATTCTTTTGTACCATTTTTGAGAGATGAATTGTCGAGCTGGGCAGTGGTGGAATCGAATGCCTATGGGTCATTGGGCCCCAGGGCCTTACTGACCACTAATACAAAGATTTCAGGAGGTAGTCTGTTAACAATGTCATTCTTGCGCTCCTCTTGGAAGGAAGTTTTTTCATTGCTGGGTCATGATGCTTTTAAATGCACGAGTGCCTCGATCTGGCTGAATCCAAAGATTAGGGATAATTCTAGGATGGTTTTTTGGCCGGAATGGTTCTTGAAGGGTATTAAACAGGTCTCTGACTTGGGTAATGGTGTTCGGTGGTTGACTGCTGCTGAGTTGAGAGTAAGATGGAGTTTTGAAGGTTTGTCAGACTCGGCTTATAGACGCCTGAAGAGGTCTGTGGGTGAGGTGGACTGGTCCGACTCTTTTGATGTGAATATTTTTCTGGCCGATTCAAATGGAAAGGGTGGTGGTCTGGCCAGTAGGCTGTATAAGCTCATTGTGTCCCATTATCGGAATAATGACAGTTTACCGAGAGTTTGGAGTGAGAGAATTGGGTCTGAAATTGATGACGGTGCTTGGCTGAAAATGTGTGGTAATGTCTCCTTGTGTTCGCTGAATCTGAGTGAACGGTCTCGACAAATTAAGATTTTAAATCGTGTGTACTGGTGTCCAGAAACTCTTCATAAAAGAGGCATGAGTGACAATGATGATAGCTGGGGTTGCATCCAGGAGGTGGGGTCTCTGGAGCACATGGTATGGAGCTGTGTGCGGGTCCGAGATTTTTGGAATAGTGTCTGTGATGTGTGTGTCAGGATTTTGGGTGATATGTCTGTCTTGGATTTTAGGACTCTGATCCTGGTCGATGATTCGGGGTTGGCTGAGGTCAGCTCTGCACTTAAAAAGTGGTCTTTTAGAGCTTTTATTGTGGCCAAACGGTTGATTCTCCGAGGGTAGAAGGGTAGGGCCCCTCCTTCCTTTGAGGAATGGCTCCGGGAAATGCACTGACTGTCTAGAACTGAAAAATTGATTTACAAATTGAAATATAATTTATCTTTATATGAGAAGATCTGGAATATGTTCAATGATTTCTTTTGTTTCTCCGTGCTTGTCTTTCTGATACTGTTCTGATTGTTGTTCCTGCTTTTGTTTCTGTATATACTTGTAAATAAATAAAAAAATAAAAATAAAAAAAAAGTAAAGATCCGAACGGGGCAAGTATTGCAGGGGCACTGCCAACACAAATGCTCCATACATATCTTGCTGACTCCACTCTATCACCACTATCGCCTTCACTGAAACAAGTTTGATCACATGCATTTTCACATTCTTATACCCAAAAATGTACTCCGAAGTTGGTGGGACACCTAAGTCAGCCCCCCCTGTCACCTCTGCTAACCAAACAGGAGATAGAGTTTTTTTACTTTGGCAAGCTGCAGTGCCAATATTTTAATCTTCAGGATTGGTCAAATGATGGTCAATGTTTCGAGCCATTCCTGTCCTCTCAATTAAGTAAGTCAGCTGTGGGGTCTGCAACTGTGGTTCTTGCACAGGGAGATAACTGGTTGAAACAGGGATCTGCACACAACTCTTTCTTGGACCTTCTGACCAAAAGCAGGGATATTTTGAAGTAAATAACTGACTTAGAGTTGGTATCTTGCTGCGGTGAGGAAGTAGCTCGGCATCAGGTTACAATGACTCAATTTACTTCAGTTGACAAGTTCACTGAGGTTGTGATGAACCCGCCACAGTAAGGGACTGATGGTGGAGGGAATAACCAGCGTACTCATTTCCACCTGTCTACGGCGAATCTGTTGCATTCCCGATCAGTGCGACGTATGGATGATCTGAGTGTTTTTGACGATGCATCCACTTCCAGGAGTAATGTCGCCCCGGTTGATCTGTTTGGGGGTAGAAGAGCCAGTGAGGAAAGGTTGAGTGAAAGACAGCCTACTCCATCGCGCTCTAAAAAAAGTCGACTACTTAACTTTGAATGAGACAGGGTTGCTTACTAATATCAATTCTGTTTTACTTCCTGTGCTACCACCATCCTTAAATGGAGACGTAAATCAAAAGGAACAAGATACTGACAAGCAATGTGCCGATAGTGGTTACACGAACAAAGGTCTAGTGGGGCAATGTAAGGTCTGCCCGGGCATTAACAAAGAACTAAAGGCCTTGTATGACCAGCAAGAACTGGTTTATGTGGCAACTTGATCTAATGCGCCTATGTGACCATTTTAAATGAAAACATTTCTTTTGTGGAGGCTTTTCTAAAAGGTTTGTATTGTAAATAGTTGCAGAATTTGGAGACTGATAAAGAGGATTTGGAAGTGAGGAATGTACAGGTGTTAGCCTCAGGTGTGTGGGCTAATGACCAGGAAAAAGACAAAAGTGTGGGGCTGCTGTAATTTGTATTGAGAATTCACAGTGTGGGATAACGGAAGCAACATCGCCCATCGACCTTGGTATTCTTCTGATTGCAGAGGAACTAATGGCTGAGGGGGTAGGGGGTGGAGAAGTTGTATGCCAGGATGGTTTAGATGGTGATTTGGCAGAAGGTGTGTCTGGGAATCTTGCAATTTTACTCATGTGCTCCAGATGAGTGTTCTTGACCAAGCCCCTGAGGCTGGGCAGCCTACTGGGGCTGGTCTGTATACACATTTTACAGAGGATAGTGGAGCTCCTAGGTTTTTTCACAATGGAGGCTGTGAGAAAACAAACTGAAGAGAAGGGGGTAGTGAGGTACAGATTGTTCCTAGGACCAAGACCTCTAATTTATCACTTGTTTTGGAATGGACCTTAGAGGACTGTTTGCAACTTACACTAAATAGATCATGTCTTCTGAAATTATTAAGGAAGGTTCCGTCATTGTCACACCTTACTTTGGAACAATCTAAAACTGGATAAGGTCATACTTCACTTTAACTCCCGTCAAGTCATGGAATAGGTTTTATTAGCTTCGGTGCAGTTGAAGGCGTGGGGCTTTTCTGTCGCCCATCGCGAGGTGTGTGAACATATGTCGAACCAATATGGTGATATACAACGTTGCGCAAATGTAGAAAATGTTGCTCATTACCCTCCTCTTTTAACGATAAAATGTTCAACTGATGGTTTAGGTAGAAGACAAACTGTTAATCATCTAATGGATAACATGGAGGCCAAAAACAACACAGATTGGAGCTGGGTGGCGGCTTGTTTGAACACTCACAAGCAGGGCCATCTTAAGCCTTTTTTGGGCCCTGGGCATGGACATCTTTGGGGGCCCCCCCACCAAGCCAAAGGAATTAAGTGATCAATAATTCTCTTAGCACCGCCTCCACCCCCCCCCCCCCACACCGTGAGCATAACCCATAGGTTGATATGCAGCATCGCAGCATTCAAAATAAGCATGTTTACTCCCTTTAAGTCCCCTTACCCTCTTTATTCTTGCTCTAATCAGAATGATAAACAAGTAGCATTTGAAGGCCAACATCAGCCATCTACGAAGAGTTTACTTCTCTTCTAGTATAGAAACATGATACTTTTTATCAATAGCATCCGGGGAGGTATTCAGCCTGTAGTATTAATGCAGGACTGTATGTAAAAGGTACATGTAACCCAGAATAGACCGATAATTCACATTAGCTGCCTCAGAGAATGCAAAAGAGTTCAAGCATGGACATAGTAGATCAATTATAAGGAAGGAGAAAGATACACATTGCATAGCAATAATAGTGAATGCAGATTAGAAGCTACCAGGAAGGTGTCTCTATCCAGAAAGACTGAGATTAGAAGTGGGACATGGTTTTCAAATAGTGTTGCCATTAGAGATCAAGGGAACAAGTGACTGTGGTGTGCAGTATATCAATGCTCACTATTATAGTGGAAGAAACCCCATAGCCAGTGAAACCACGAGTGAGGCTTTTATGAAGATCATACCATCACAATCACTCTGAAGGGCTGACAATTTTCAAAGGTTTAGGGACTGGCAATTCTGAGAGGATAGTCAATACAAGATTAAATGAGATGCCCAGGATCACACATTGCTTAAGGGGTGAATCTGGAATGTGTGCCAACTCTGCAATTTCTGCATTTTAACACTTTCATTTCCAGCTCTTACCATGTACTAAAACAATCTCATTTTATAAAACTGACTTGCAAAGTACACAAACCACATTTCCAAACCTGACAATTTTTAAAACCAAAATATTACAGAAGGGTGTTACACAAAATGGGAATTATTCTAGCTGCATTCTCTCGATCGTCAAGGGAAGTATATGAGTAACAGCATACCAATCGATGTGATTTAACAGATTTAATCTAGGTATGTCTTTTGTATTTTTAAGCTTTAAATACTTTCAGAACAATGGCTTGTGAAATTGTCATTCATAAACATGCAGAAAAACCTTTGACTTTTATACAAAAAGCAAAAGTTTTTTGTGTCAAATGAGCAGACCTTAAAATATGCTTGGCCAAGGCCTACAACATCTGGTCCGCTCTCTCCTGTCTCCCAACCCTTCCACTCAAATGGCCTACCTAAGAAGAAAGATCAAGTAATGAGCTAAACAATGCCAGTAGCATGCAAGAAGGTAAACCTCACAGACAAAAGCATAGTAATGCAAGAGATATGTGATTTGACCAGGAACAAAGCCAGGTTACAAGCATGAACATTTTGGTTCCACAGTCTTTTATTCACTTCTTGGACTAATAGTTAATGCTCATCTTTGGAGGGGATTTCCTGGGTTTTAGAACGCCCCATCTGAACAAAGCAATTTCTAGACCTTCACCATACGAATGTCATGTTAGTTTCTATAGCAACCCCAATCTGGTGCAGGAGCATTGCTGATAATAGCACTTCCTATGCTGCAAAAACAAGTACATATGCAGGTAGGTTAACTTCAGACACAGGAAAGGTTCAGCCAGCCTTGCTGGAATGTGCTCTTCTAATCTTTCATATGAACACATATCTCTGCAATGAGTGCTTAACACACTGAGCTAACTTCTGAACCATTGTGGCACTCAATCTATCAATATGGATTTCATATTTGGCTATTGCACATGATCAGCTTAATTCCCACAAGAAGAAAAGAATGCTACAGAAGCTGTGCCGAACGGAACAAACAAACTATGTATTCCACAGTGAACACAGAAAGCATTACATGATTAATTGATCAAGGCAGAATGTACTTGTCAAAACAGGGCATTAACATCTGTAAATGCTCACCCACCGCTGCCGAGTGGGCATTTACAGATTTTAGGCAGGCCTTTCCTGCTCGGGCCCTACCCTCTCTACGTCTCTGGCCATACAATCTCCTGGCATGTACTATTTAAGTCTGGGGAACAATGGAATCTTACTTTAGCTCAGGCAGCCTTGTAAGGGCCCCCTTCATGGTGGGGGCCCTGGGCAAGTGCCCCTTTTGCCCTCCCATAAAAACGTCTCTGCTCACAAGCATTAGCTACCAGTTTCCTTTGTTGAGCGTTCATCCACTACTCTTAATTGTATTGCTTGGAACTCCAGGGGTTCTACCCACTTGTTGGGTGCCTCAGACTCTGTAATCTTTGGGGACCCATGTTTTGTATTCAGGAGTGGTGGTTACTGGATTCCCCTATTGTGGACGGGTATGACTATTTGCTCAACCCGGTTTACAAAGGGGAAAGAGGGAGACCTGCCTCTGGGGTGCTTTTTGGTATTCACAATGATAGCTCTGTCTCGACTTGTGCGCAGCCTATCTCATTTGTGCAGGCAGTGGAGTTGATATGGGACAGGAAAGTGTACCTGGAGATGAGATTCACTCTGATTTTAAATCTCTACTAGAACCCAAAAGCAATTAATCAAAGTATATTATTTATGTGATTGAAGAAACAATCTATGCTTGGCAAACTAAGAGAAACTGTAATTCAATTTTAATATGTGGACATTTAAACTCGACATGCATTCAACAACCTGGGCAATTGAGTACCGGTAAGCTCAATTTAGATCTTAAAGTGCATGGTAATGCATGGATGGAACTGAAGGATGCTTCGTGAATGAGAATCTTGAATGGTATGGTTTCAGGGGACACTCCAGCAAATTGCACTTGGCATAGAGGAGTGTCAAGGAGTATTATTGATTACTACTTTGTCTCGGGAGATATCTTTCATAACATATCCTGTACATCGGTAGTAAGAACAACTCATAGTGCCCACAACCTATTATCATTGAAGTGGAGTGTAGATAAATCAGGGTGTGCTTATCCATTCTACCCATTGGTACTGGAGGTTAATATTGGAAAGAATATGGTCATCTGGAATGGTGCCAGTATGCAGAGGTTTTATTTCATCTTAAATGAACTCTTTCAGAATGGTGAGTTTGAAGCTAAACTGGCTGTGGCACCGTACCAGGGTACTCTGGATTGTGTCTAGGCCTTGTCAACAGTTGAGAAATAGGCTGATTAGGAAGCACACATATGATACTGAGGTCCAACAAGGGAGCTGAGGGGACATCTACGTACGAACAAGGGGCTTACTGAGCAAGAGCGAAGGAAGGAACATAAAGCGTATGCATGGGCAATAGCCGAGGGCCCATAGATATGCAATGTTGTTGAATTATGCCCGTAAAATGCTGTCCCTGGTTGAATCATGAGATGTGGATTGCTTCTGGCGGCAGGTTAATAACACTATCACCCATTTTCTCATGCCCAAATTAATCCTATTGATGAACAAGGATGGATTGATCCTTTTAAGTCTACAAAGAGGTGGTAAGTGAAGACTAGCAGCACCTAAAACCGTATTCGGGTGCTTGGCACTTGGTTTTCTCAGAGGAAGACATTGTTGCAATAATTAATCGCAGTAAGAACTTTGCGAGCGCCACGTCCCGATGGTCTATCAAATGCAGTCTTGAAGCTGGATACAAACTTGTGTGCTCATGTTTTGGGAATTGTCTTTAGTGGAATTATATCTTCTCACCAATTGCCAAAATCTTGGTCTGAGTCAATATTGGTCCCTTTCATAAAAATGGACCAAGATCAATCCCGAGCATATAGAAACCAATATTGAGACATCTGTCCTGTTGGGCTAGGACTGTGGGTAGGATGGACATGTTTCAGACGGGTTTCTGAAAGGGGGACTGGTACAAATACTAACGTCTTTCTTGTGGGACTGCTGAAGAAGAAGGCCATGGTGAGGTCAAGACCTTTGTATACAACATGTATTGACTGCTCCATGTCCATCAACAGCGTGGACAGGCACCTTTTGTGGCATAGGCTGCTGGAGAACTTGCTTGGGATAATTGTGGCCCTGCACAAAAAAACATCTGTGAGAGTGAAACTTGATGGCCATGGTAAGTTATCTAGGGCCATTGAGACCCGTCGCAGTCTTAAGCAAGCCTGCATTCTGGCCCCTTTACTTTTTAGTTTGTTTATATCCAATATTAATGAACTATTCGAGAATGTGCACAGCCTCTCCCCATGTCTTGTTACTTGACGGCTGGATTACCTTTTGAACGCCGATGATTTAGTCTTGTTCGATTACACTCCGATCGGACTAAAACATAAATAGGAGGGATTGGAAACGTACGCCAGTTGGAATAAATTAATAATTAACATACCAAAATCAAAGGCCCTCCTTCTGAGGTTGGGGATGAAACAGAAGTACAAGAATTTTCGTTGGTCTCTGGGTGGGGCTGTTTTGGAGAAAGTACCCAGCTTTTTGCATTTGGGAATTTGTCTATTCGAGCACCAAAATAAAATTGAGTTGCAGAACCACTATCATTGTGAAATGATAATTCAGGCCCATAAGCTTTTGTATTAAACTGTAGGTTTGCTCACTACTCTTTGCTACTAGTTCTTGATTTCTGCAAAATGAAGGTACTGCCAACAATAACATATGAGGAGAAAATCAGGGACTTCCGATTCAATTGGACTATGACGCGCTGGAGGGTTTATTTTGGGGCAAGGTTTTGAAGTTACCTAATAGAGTACCATCGTCAGTCATTTGGTATGAATAGGGCCTATTCTCCATTAAATTGTATATACTGTGGAAAAATCTCTCTCTATTGAACAAGATATGTTGTGCTGAGGAGGGCTCTATTTGGTGGAAACTGAAGCTTCTAATGGAAAAGAAACATTGGGCCTCCTTAAATGAATGGGAAAAATAACGTGACATTATCTGTGATGATTGATGTATCTTTGGAAAGTTGATTGTAAAGGCGAAAATAAAATTGAGAGAATGGACTGCATTCATACCATTGAGAAAGTGAGAACTTGCCGCTCATATGTAGATTTGTTACTTGATATGAGGCCTGTAGGAGTCTGTCCTGCTTATATGAGCAAGTCCCTGAGTAATTCCTGCCATTCCCAGGAGATGCAGTTGAGGTTCAACTTATTGCCTACCCATTAAATTATGGGTGCCAGAATTAAGACACCAAGAGAACAAAGAACATGTAGATTATGATTTATGCCCGATCGTGTGGAAACTTTACAACACATTTTAATACATTTTCAGTCTTTGAAGGGCAGACGTTCTCACTGCTTTGGTCAATTATTGCAACAGTTTGAACTTTTATCTACTTTATTGGTGAGGCAATTCGTTATGATCTCTTATGGACGGAATCAATGGATGATTGCAGAAATGCATTTCTTAAAAGAAGTTTTAGGTTTGTGAAGATTATGTATTAAGTATTTTGCACTGGAATATGATTAATGTATGGTGTCTATTTTATCTAAATGCTTTGTATGAATTTAAATGGATCAGTGATCTGCTGTTTTATGTTTTATGTATATTTAAACTTAAATGATTGTATGTATGTAAACGTAAATGATTGAATGTTTATTGTACAATTGTGTTCAAGGCTATTTTAACCATATAACAATTTAAAAAAATGAAGGTAGATGGCGACAACGCAAGGCGCATAACATTCTCTGGGTGTTTTCACAATATGGCTGCTGGTGGAGATGTGGAAAGCTCTCAGCTGCCTTATGCTTAACTCCAAGCTTGCAATGCTATCACTCCCCTCCCCTCTCTTATATCTTTCCTGTCTGATCTTCTTGCTACGTCAAGGCTCGCAATCTTGGGGTCCTTTTTGATAGTGACCTACAACTGCAACAATTCATCACTTCAGCCTTTGCTGCTCATATTGACCACCTCAATATTCAGAAAATGTGTCCTTTTCTTTCTAACCACTCTACAGAAATGGTAATCTACACTCTTGTGCTCAGCAATCTTGACTACTGATCAATCCTTCTCCTTGGCCTTCCTATCTACTCTCTCCTCCTGCTAGACAAAGTCCTCAACGTTGCTACCTGCACACTTTACAACCTAACCCTCTTTGTACCTCAGTTTATTAATCTTGTTCCCTCCAATCCTCCTCTGCATGCAACCTCACTGTCCCTGTGCCTCCTCTCTCTGACATTCTTTCTCCCCAGTTGCCCTGTTCCAATGGAAACCTGTGTAGAGAATGCAATGAGTGAATATAAGAGAAGGTATGAGTCACTGGTGGGTGAATGAGAAGTGATGTGATGTGTATTTTTGAATGTTCTGGGTAGGTGGGTGTGTGCCTGTGTAGAGAATGCAATGAGTGGATGTAACAGAAGGTGTGAGCGACTGATGAGTGAATGAGAAGTGATGTGATGTAATGTGTGTTTTTGAATGTTCTGGGTGAGTGGGTGTGTACCTGTGTAGAGAATGCAATGAGTGGATGGAAGAGAAGGTGTGAGTGACTGGTGGGAGAATGAGAACTGCTGCAATGTGATGTGTGTTTTTGAATGTTCTGAATAGGTGAGTGCATACCTGTGTAGAGAACACAATGAGTGGATGGTTTTGTGCCTGTGTAGAGAATGTGAGTGTGTGCCAGTGGATGGGTGGCTGGGCATGTGCCTGTGCAGAGAATACAATGGGCGGATGTAAGAAAAGGTGTATGAGTGAGTGACTGGTGTGTTTGGTGACTGGTGAATGTGATGGTGTGTTTTTGAATGTTCTGGGTAGGTGGGTGTGTGCCTGTGTAGAGAATGCAATGAGTGGATGTAAGAGAAGGTGTGAGTGAATGACTGGTGGTTGAATGAGTAGGAATGTGGTAGTGTGTTTTTGAAAGTTCTGGGTGGGGTTTGATGTGTGCCTGTGTGGTTAATCCAGTCTGAGTGAATGTGAGAGTGGATGTATGGGTGAGTGACCGGTGGATGAAAGGGGTTGCATGTGTGTGCAAGGCCCTGGGAGACTGGGGACCACTGGAGCATTTTTGCCACACCCTTTATTGATTTAGCATGTTTTAATGGTATTTTTGGGCAGAGCCACATTCATGTCTGTCATTACCTGGCTAGACTGGAATTTTGATGCAGTCAGTCTAGCAATTGCTTACTGTGGCGTGACATGTATTCCTCAGTATCTTTAAAAATAAAGCAAGCATGATATGTAGCGTTACCTCGCTGGACTAATGTTTGGTGTAGCGACCTGTAGATTATTTACGGTAGCATGAATTTAAGTAACTGGTGAATCAGGCATGATAAGTGTTCTTATGTGTCTTGACTGGTTTCCATTGGAACCAGTTTGGACAAGTATTTGTATTGTGACTTGTCACTTTTAATGGCCAAACCAACAGGAGTATGTTCTTACATAAGAGTACTGGCATATATTGGAACTAGCATGTGTTAGTGGAGCTAGAATGGAAATGTATGGGCACAGCCAGTGTGAACATTATTTTTTATACTGGCATATATTGCAGGGACCGGCATGATAATGCATTGGGAAATGGCCTGTGAACCTTTGGTGACTTGCATCTATTGTACTTTTTTCATGATTTACCCTACACCTTACAAACACGAATGTTGGCCTTTCACCCAATGTTCACAGAAAATGTCCTGTGTAATGTACCATTATTTAAAACATTTTCTCAGGGGAGGGAGAAGAATCCTCCTCACACCCCCCAAAAATAAAACATGTTTGTTAGTTTGGGTTCCCTCACTAAGTAGAGTTGCCATTTCATACTTATGGCAAATATTTACCCCCTCCAAAAAACTCACCTGCCACCACTGGTGGCTGGTATATTTGTGGACCAGGACCAGGCACTGCCCCCTTCTTTCTATGTTACGTTAAACATTTTACTTGCAGTAGTGCATGCCCCT
This sequence comes from Ambystoma mexicanum, assembly GCF_040938575.1. Lineage (NCBI taxonomy): Eukaryota > Metazoa > Chordata > Amphibia > Caudata > Ambystomatidae > Ambystoma > Ambystoma mexicanum. The sequence goes on from NC_090930.1 coordinate 139,130,885, forward strand.
GCATTGGCATAATCATCATGGACATTGAGGACACGTTGTAGTCTGGACCGGCCCGGGGTGTGGCGTGCCTTGTGCTTTGTTAAAGAGCTTGGCGCGGTCCCCACAGCGTGGCTCGCAGGGGAGGCTCCAAAGTTTGTGCTACGCCATTGGGTACCACTGGGTACCACTGGGTATGACAATGGGCTAGTGTGCAATGCGCACCTTGAAGTCTGCCAGTGAGACCCCGGCTTTTTTTTTTAAGTGCTCAGGCACCGAGTATTATGCTTAGATAATAAAAACTATGGTGGGTCTTGGGTATATTGAAAGAACCCTTCTCAGGTATTATACTCCAGCAAATATAACATATCAGGTGCACTCCCCTGTTTGCATGCAGACCAGTATAATAGTTTTCTTCTATCGTAGTGGTAGCTGGCTCGTAGATACATTTATAACTAGGGACTTTTGTGGATACTAAATCCTGGCCAATGATTAATTTTCAGGCCTTGCTTGTACAGTATTTTTCTCCTGGTTAAACAGCAGTGCATGCCTCCCCAGCGGAGTGTTTTTTGTTGGCCTGTTTTGCACATCAATGCCACAGATAACGCGTACTTCTGTGTCCATTGATCAATAGATGTTTCATACACTAGCTGTAGCCTACGTTAGAGATTTCGGTTACCCTGTTACAAATACTGCATTATGCATGTTTTACATATAGACCCCATGTCGAATCAGGAAAATAACATTCCCCAAATGTGTGATCATGGACAAATCATTCCTCTCTCTCTGCCTCGGTTCTTATATCTAGCTGGATTGAGAGTGACTGGAAACACGGGTGCTAGACACATCTGAAAAATCCAACGGTCGTTAGTCATCACTTCCTGTGATGTCACTTGGGGGTGAGGTCAAATGACATCATCAGGGGTCAAGGGTTGTATGAGGTCATTTCTGCTACCCCTGGCATTTTGGTGAAACAACATCCCTCTTCTCTTTAAAGTTGAGCTTAAACTTTACTTACTTGCTAAAGACGGAGTACCTCTGCCCTCATCCCCATCCTCCCTACCTGGCCCCACCACCTCCTCCAGTGATGCTTGATAATATAACTTGGCATATGTAAATAGCACTCCCCTTTATATATATTTTTTTCCGCTGGAAAAACTATGTTAAAGGGGCGTTATGGTTAAATTGCACTAATTAAACCCTATGAATTTCACTGAAAAAACTTTGTTAAAAGGACGTTATGATTACAAGTAAAACCGAAAAAACCCAGAAATTCGCCAGTTATGGTAAGCTAAGCAACCATAACTCGTGCCACCACCGTGCATTGCTAAAACTAACACCCAGGTCATCAAAGATGACATCACATTCGTCAAACGGCAACAAAGTTATAAGACATCTACAAATGTTGAGATTCCCCTCTAATCTAGCCCTCTCTTGACAGAATTCTGCCAAACATTACAAAAATGTTTATATTTAGATCTAGAATCTTTTCGCAAACATTTGGGCAGATTCGTCAGATGGCACCACATTTATAAGCCTTTACAATATTTTGAGCCCCCCCCCTCTAATTTTGTTCCCTCTTGACAAAACAGCACCACATTTTCCGAAACCATTCAGAATCAGGTCTAGAATGAAATTCCAAAATGTCATGCAGTTATATTGAGTGGCGCCAAAGTTAAAAGCCATCCAAAAACTGCTTTTCACCAACCCTGTAATGCACAAATGAGCATAGATGACCCTGAACATTTAAGATGTTCGTGGATATCACAGGAATGCCCCGTATAGTTCGTGGACATCAGAGAAAAAAAACGCCTGTTTTTTGTCGTTTTAACGCCATATCACATCTCATCGTCATCACCCCTCACCTCCCAGAGATTGTTTAATTAGTTTTACAAGTACAATGTAATGTTTTTTAATATTTTTTTACTGCGGTGTTTGCGGACAGCAGCGGAAGTCCGCAAATTCAACTTGATGAGCGTTTCCAAAAATCTGACGCACTTCAAACTTTTCACCAATCAATCAGCGGGTGCATCCGACGTCTGCTGACCTCACAATGCTCTCCGGGCCAATCTGAGTCCCGTCCGTGACCCGAACAGGGAAGTGAGTCCACAGACTGAACTGCCTTTTTTCAGTACAATGATACCCTATGATGGATTTGATCCCAATTTTCAGCTGTACAAAACATTCGTACAGTAAAAATTCGATAAAATCTACTATACGTTCTTTTTCTGTCGAGAATTTGGGGTAATAGCGCATATTCATGTGATGCCAGCAACAACAGGCTAATTCTTTGGGGATAGATACTTTGCAATAATAACTAACATACCAGGATAGAAAGCATTGGTCGCATATCTATTTATAATAGGAAGTGACAACACTTGAGACGCAGAAGTCAAGAGGGCCGGGTATTGCTCAAGACCCAACTCTTTTGACATCCTCCAAACCATTCCCTTGTTGGCGATCGGGAAATAGCCAGCATATGTGACCCTGTTTCTACTGCCCCGCACATCTGTACCAGGTTTCTTCGTTCAAATGTGCCCTTCCCTAGCATGACGTCCAATAGGAAGTGTTTTGCAAGGCAAGGACAGGTCCTGCAACATGTAACCTATTGTATCATGTAACCTGTACTGTAACGTATGCTAATTCTCCTGCCCTGAGTGCCAATTGACAATTACATTTGCAGTGAAGTGTGGGCAGAATTATAGCATAGGCAAAAGCACATAAGATAGGACAGCAGCATGGAGATATAGCTCATATCAGGGAGGGTTGTGTCTGTTTGTTACAGACTCATATTCAAGAATCAAGGGCCTATTTTTAGACTGTTCATCCAACCTTGTAACTGCAGGTAACAAATAAAATCAGAGGGTAAAAAGATGATGGGCCTCATTACAAGTTTGGCGGTCTTCCAGTTGTAAATCTGCCAGAATACCACTAAATGGAATTACCGTTACCGCCATTTGGTCCAGCAGATTTACTGCCGGATAAAAAGGGGTGATAGGCAGTGTTAGTGCACATTAATTGGAGTCCCTTCGACTCCATGGGGATTGTTGGCAGAATTACCACTAGCGGAGTTACCGACAGTGGAAATTCTGACGATTTTGCCAAGATATGATATGATAGGTTATTTATAACGCGCTTAATACCCAGATGTTTCTAAGCACGGACGCAGGGATCGAACCTGTGTTGCTCTGTATCGTCTCGCTTCCAAGGCAAGCACGTTTCCCCCCTGAGCTATCCTTCCGAAACAGTAAGGTGGAGGATCTACCTCCAGCTTCTTGCTGGACATTTTCCCTCCAATTTACCTCCAAACATGTAGTTGGTTGATGCGGTAATGCAGTGGTAATGAGATTACTGCGGCAGTAGGTCCGATTTGTACCACACCGCCCAACTTGTAATGAGGCTGTATGAGTTTTAGTCACCACTGACATTCAATGCAGTCATTAAATATTATTAAACGTATCATAACTTCCCATTATAGGATCCCATTGGTCTCTATTGGAATTTTGCAGATTACCTTCATGCAGCATTTTCGGCACGCACCTTTAGTGCCGCTTTTCATGGGGGATTTACCTCCATTTCCAAGCCGTGGATTTTCAAACCTATGGGTATCAGAACCTATAGTTGGGTGCAGTTATAATGAGGCCAAATGTGTCATGGTCATCAAACTACTGCTGCTGTCAAGGGCAGTCGTAGTGCAATTAAAATGTAGTCAGCTGCTAAGGGCGGTGGCAGCAAGGTTACCAGATCAGTCATACCCAGAGTGTATGTGGCCCTTCCATTAGAAGAGGGGAGTGGCACACTGCCCTCAACCTGGAAAGGTTTGGATCATGCAGTGCAGGAGGAACATGGGAGTGTGTCTGTGTGGAAGAACAGCCCACAGGAGAACACAAAGACAGACTAATAAAAAAAGTCAAGTTCAATGATGACCCAAGAGGCACATGCTAATTATTGGGCAGTTCCTTTTTGCTCCACTAATGGAAAATAAATGAGTGACATGAAATTCCCCAATATATATATGGGAACAACATACATAGATCTTTGCCTATATATGGTTCATTTGGGGCCAGATTAAGAAAACCTTTCATCGGTGCAAGTGCATAGTTGCACGGAATTAGCACTAGGGCAAAGTTTAAAAACAGTGGGACATATTAGAAAACTATTTTGCACCATGACAAGTGCGTTTTGGCACCAGGGCAAAAATTGCACTTGGGCAGAAAAGATACATTTTCACTGCATTACTGCAACAGGGCAAAGTTTGTTTTAGTGCTAATACGAAATGGGATTAGCACCAGCGCAAACGTTGCCCTGGTGACAAAACGCATCAAGAATGTATCTTTCTTGCACTAGGGCAATTTCTGCACTGTTCTTATACCATGCAAAAAGTGCACTTCTGATGCTTGCAATGGTTTTCAAATATGGCCCAGTGTTTTTAGAAATAGGACAAACTTTGCTGTAGTGCTAATACTGTCCAGCTTTTCACTTGCTGCGGTGTAAAGTTTCTGTAATCCGGCCCTTAGAATTGCAAGCAGGACTGGCCATTTTTCATAGTCTGCGCATCTGAAGAATTTTATTTTATTTATTTGATTTGATTTAGGGTATATATTGAGTGCACAATTAGCTTCAGGAAGCAACAAAGCGCTCAGCATCATAACTGCTTGTAGACATACGTTGGTGTTTACAGGAGGGAGCGGCAGGGCCATTTTAAGCACTTTTGGGGCCCTGGGCACATACATCTTTGGGGCCCCCCTCCGCCAAACCAAAGTAATTAAGTTGTCAAGAATAACTGCCCTGTTCCCGTCCCCGCCACGATCACAACCCATAGGTTGATATGCTGCCTCACAGCATTAAAAATAAGCATGTTTACTCCCTTTAAGTACCCTTACTCTCTTCATTCTTCCTCTAATCAGAATGATCAACAAGTAACATTTGAAGGCCAACACTATCAGTCTACGAAGAGGTTACTTCTCTTCTAGCATAGATACAGGAGACTTTATTTCAATAGAATACAGGAAGGTATGCAGCCTGTAGTATTAATGTAGGACTGTATGTAAAAGGTACATGTAACCGAGAATAGACAGAGAACTCTCATTTGCTGCCTCACAGAGTGCAACAGTGCTCAAGCATGGATAGAGGAGACCAATTAGAAGGAAGGCGAAAGCTACACAATACATAGCATGGATAGTGATAAAGGTAAGAAGCTACTGGGAAGGTGCCTGCATCCAGACAGACTGAGATTAGAAGTGGGGCATGGTTTTCAAATAGTGTTGCCATTAGAGATCAAAGGAGCAAGTGCTTTTGGTGTGCAATATATCAATGCTCACTATTATAGTGGAAGCAACACTATGCCAGTGAAACCATGAGTGAGGCTGTTTTGAAGATCAAACCCTGAGAAGGAAATCACTCTGAAGGGCTGACCATGTTGAACGGTTTACAGACTGGCAATTTCGAGATGCCAGGCAGTACAAGATTAAATTAGATGCCCAGCATTACACACACCGGTTAAGCAGTGAATCAGGAATGTGTGCAAACCTTGCAATTTCTGCATTTGAACACTCTGTCATTACCAGTTCTTACCATGAACTAAAATAATCTAATTTTATAAATCTGACATGGAAAGTACACAATCACATTACCAAACATGACCATTTTTAAAAACAAAATATTATAGAAGGGTGTAACACAGAATGATTCTAGCTTCATTCTCTCCATCATTAAGAGAAGTATATAACGACCAGCATAGCAATCAGTGTGATTTAACAGATTTACTTCCAAAACACTGGCTTGTGAAATTGTCATTTATAAACGTGCATAAAAACCTTTGACTTTTACAAAAATTCAATGTGTTTTTTGTGTCAAACAAGCAGACTTTAAAATATACTTGCCTGAGCCCCGCACCATCTGGCTGCTCCCTTCTGTCTAGCACCCCTTCCACTCAAATGGCTTACATAAGAAGGAAGATCAAGTAATGGCTAAACGATGCCACCAGCATGCAAGAAAGGAAAATTGACAGAAGACAGTACAGACAGTACAAAGACAATGGGCTTCATTACAAGTTGGGCGCAAAGGGATTACCGGCACCGGTAAGGACACCGGTGCCAGTAATCCCTTTGCGCCCTATTCCGAGTTCCCTTAGCGGGTCCCTTCCTTAACGCCTGGTCTGACCCTCTTCCGAGTTCCCTTAGCGGGTCCCTTCCTTAACGCCTGGTCTGACCAGGTGTTAAGGACGGGACCCGTTAAGGGACTTTAGAGCTAATAACGGTACAGCAAATTGCGGTACCGTTATTAGCTACTTCCCCATTCCCATTGAGCCCTATGGAGGCTGAAATGGGAATGGGGAATGTTTTTTTCAATGGGGACTTACCGGTCCCTCCAAGGTCGGAATGGACCGGTAATTCCCCATTGAACCAGGTCGGACTCGGTACCGGTATGGAAGGTAGTCGTGGCGCAAATAGCACCATGACTACCTCCATACTCAGAATGAGGCCCAATGGATTCCCCCAAACTTGGGTCCGGCACCGGGTCTCACGAAAGGGTTACGGGCCATTCCGACCTTGGCGGGCACTGTAATTTCCCTTGCGCGGGACCCGGAGCCGGTACATCCCCATTTGAGCCCCCATAGGGCTCAATGGGAATGGGGAGGATGGTAGCAGTGGTATCGTTAATAAAATTGTTACCATCCAGTACTGCTCGTGGGTGCCGCTCTGCATGCCTGGTCTGACCAGGCCTGCAGAGCGGCACCCGCAAGGAGAACGCGTAATGTGGCGGCATGGTAACAATGGCGCCGGTAGCACTAACGGCGCCGTTGTTGCCTTACTGCCAGTATCATAATGAGGCCCAATGACCTCTAATGTAAAGTTCTTTTACTACACCTGCACTGTGAATAACTTCTACATATGACTGACTACTAACTGTAACTCTTTTTTATGATTGTATACCTGTATATTGTATATGCCTGTATATATTTTGTTTTATGTATATTTCTGTTTGTATCCTTTGTGCAACCTACGCTGAAAGATTTCTTGTATTCCCTGCACCCTGATACCTTTGGGTTTGGTGCGCATTACAAATCAATAAACAAACAAACAAACAAACAAACAAACAAACAGTAATTTACAAGATATTAGATGATTTGACCAGGATCACTGTATTGTCTGTTGGCAGAGCCAGGATACAAGTGCTTTGGTTCCAAATTTGGATACGTATTAATCTCTTGGCCTAACAGTTTATGCCATCGTAGTAGGTCATTGCCTAGGTTTTACAACACCCCCATCTGAGCAAACCAATGTCTAGACCTTCACCATAAGGATGACATGTTCGTTTTTATTGTAACCCCTATCTGGTACAGATACATTGCTGATAATAGCACCTGTTGTGCTGCAAGACCAAGCACATATGCAGGCAGGTTTATAAACTTCAGACATAGGAAAAGCTCAGCCAGCCTTACAGGGATATGCTATTCTAATCTTGCATATGAACACATATTACTGCAATGAGTGCTTAATACACTGAGCTAACTAGTGAACCATTGTGTTACCAATATGTATTTCAAATGTGACTATTGCACATGATCAACATAATTCCCCACAGGAAGGAAAGAATGCTACAGGAGTTGTGCCGCAAGGAACACACAAACTATATATACTACAGTGAACACAGAAAGCATTACATGATGAATTGATCGAGGCAGAATGTGCTGGCCAAAACAGACAAGCAATAGATTTAGACCCTAAGCGCCATAAAATATCCTGATGTGTGCTAGAACAAAGGAACCTTACTTCTTTAGATCAGACAGTCTTGTGGGGCCCCCTCCAAGGTGGCAAGTGCCCCTTTTACCCTCCCATATAAACGTCTCTGGGGAGCAGTCCTTAGAACATATCATTTTCTTACTAGCATACCACTTACTGTTGCTAGCAGGTGCACGTGGATGTGTGCATTGAGAGGGTAAAACCTTACAGAGCTGAGAAGGAGGGTGGAGGGGGAATGGGGTGGGGGAGGGTCATGTGTGGAAGTTGCATTTCAAAACCAGCACGATCACTTGCATGAGAACGTGCAAGAGAGTGACCATTAAACAAGATGTGTGATATCCCTTGTCTATCGATAATGAGACGAGCGCGGGTCGCGGCAATAACAGACTGACACGGAGCGGTGCTGCAAAACAACCTTCTTTAATCGTGTTCCAACATGAACTAACTGGCCCCTCCCTTCTCACGTCACTTCCCTTAACTTCCCGCCCTGGGTCCCTCCCGCCCCCGTTGTCCCGGATACGTCAACATGACATCTCCCCCCTTTTTAAACGATTACCACTCTTCGCAACAGGCGATGATCTGGCGAGTCTCTAGTCCATTTCCTCGATCCACCGGCGAGGTCTGTTCCGGACTCGCTGTGGTCGGGTCAGCTCAACCCGTGGCGGCGATGTATTCACGGATGTTTCGGCTTCTGGATGTTGATCCGATTCGTCAGCATACCACGGATCGTCTCCAGGCTGATCACTGTGTTCTTCCTCTAGTGGAGCCTGTACTCGGCCGCTCAGGCGTCTTGTGCCGGGCAGCGGGAGTTCCTTGAAGTGAAACGAGTTCCGGGTTATCTCTCCTGTGGAGCCTTGGGCCGTGACCATCGATCCCTTTCTCTGGGTAACGAGAAGGGGCTCATCCCGAAAAGCAGGTGTATGTTTATGGGTCAAAGGTTGTCGGACGGCTACTACATCTCCTATGGCTATGGGAGATGTCTGGGCTTTTCGGCGAGTGTCGGTGTACTCCTACATTTTATTCTTTGCTCTTTCGTCACGCTCTTGGACCTCCGCATCCCTCTCCGGGCATGGTGCACTTGGCTCTGCTTGGGGAATTCGTGTTTGGGGGTTGCGCCCAAACATGAGCTCGGCAGGGGTCTTCCCCGTTGTGCTATGGGGCGTTCCTCGGTAGTCTTGTAGCAATTGATTGAGTACCTGTTCATATGGTTGTTCCGTGAGTCGCGCAATCTTCAAGGCCCGTTTGAGATTGCCCATGAATCGTTCAATCATTCCGTTAGCTTGCGGCCACAACGGGGTCACCTTCCGATGTCTGAATCCCAAGTATTCCGCAAACCGTGCAAACTGATGACCACAGAACGGGGCCCCATTATCAGTCTTGAGTACTTTAGGCACTCCATATGCCGAGAACATGTGGTCCAGTGCCGGGATGACGTGGTGCGCAGCCGTGGACGAGATCATCTGTACTTCGGGATACCGGGAGTACTCGTCCATTACTGCAAGGACATATCTTACCCCTTCGATAGGTCCAAAGAAGTCGGCGGCCACCGCTTCCCATATGTTCTGCGGAAGTTCAGACATTTGCAGTGGCTCAGGATGTCTATTTGGAGTGATGATGCAACAGGTGGGGCATGTTCTCAGAGCGGCCTCCACTCTGGTGTCCATCCGAGGAAACCACACCTTTTGGCGCAGCATGCGCTGTGTTGAGACAATTCCGCGGTGGGTCTCGTGTGCTAGGTTGATGACTTTCTCCCGCATGGTTGCTGGGATCACTAGCTTGCAGTCCTTGAGTAGGAGATGGTCTTCTGACACGGCTAGCTCGTCTTTCACCAGGAGAAGCCGCTCTACGTCCTCCCATGTCTGGCCGCCTGCCGCTTTCCCTCTCTCTTTAGCCCTCCTCCATTGTCCAGATACGAGACCTTCACCTATAATACGGCAGGCCAGGTCCTTCTCGGTTTCCCTTGTCAGTTCCTCAGTGTTAACCCCTTCTGGCGTGGTCTGATGAACCAGATATCTGAGGTAGCGGTCTGCTACCGATGGTTCAGGTCTGCTCTCGTCCCTTGGTCTCCTCGACAGGAAGTCAGCAGGGTTTTCACCCTTCCCTGGTCTGTGAATGATGTCGAAAGCGTAGTCTTGCAGGCGCAACCCCCACCGGGCTATCCTAGGGGGCATCTTGGCCTGGGGGTTCCCATAGAGGAACAGAAGTGCTTGGTGATCGGTGACAACCTGGAATGGCTTTCCATATAGGAATAAGTGGAAATGTTCGCATGCCCACACCACCGCTAGACCTTCCTTTTCAGCCTGGGAGTAGGCCTGTTCAGTAGCGGACAAGCTGCGGCTGGCATAGGCTACCACGTGCCTCTGTTGGGGGTCCTTGAGATCAAATTGAGCCAGAATGGCCCCTAATCCCACTGGGCTGGCGTCCACTATGAGTTCCGTTCTCCGGTTGGAGTCGTAGTAGGCCATGTTTTCCGCCTTCGCAACCCTCTCCCTAATGGTCTCGAAGGCTACTTGGCAGGCACCATCCCACTCGAATTTCACGTTCTGGTGCGTTAGTTTCCGTAACGGTTCACTGACCGAGGCGAAGTCCTTGATGTATCTGCTGCAATAGCTGGTTAGGCCTAGGAATGATCGAAGTTCCGACACGTTGAGTGGCGCTGCGGTATCATTTAGGGCTGATACTTTGTCCGGATCTGGGGTCATCCCCACCTCCGAGAATACGTGGCCAAAGAATTTCAGTGTGCTCTTCCGGAATTCACATTTGTCCTGGTTGAGCGTAAGGTTTGCATCGTGTAGAGCTTTACACACCCTCATGAGGGTTTCATCATGGCTCTTTACGTCGGTCCCGAACACCAGTATGTCATCCGAGTAGTTGAGGCAGTTGGGAATGTGCTTTATGATGTTATGGACCTCTGCTTGAAAGATCTCCGCGGCTGATGATACCCCAAAGCTCAGTCTTTTGTATCTGAATAACCCAACGTGTGTGACGAACGTGGTTATGTTGCGACTTTCGGGATGCAAGACCAACTGATGATATCCCTTCTGGAGGTCTAGTTTTGAGAAAACCTTGGCTCCATTTAGCAGGTGTATCATGTCCGTGATGCGTGGCGCAGGGTATCTTTCCCTGCGGATTGCTTGGTTAGGTCGTCTCATGTCGACGCACAGCCTGATGGTTTCAGATCCCTTCTTCGGGACTGGGACGATGGGAGAAACCCACGTGGTTGCTCCCGAGGCCCTTTCAATGATGTCCTGTTCCAACAATTTCTTTAACTCTTCCTCCACCTTTTGTTGGATGTTGACTGGGATCCCTCGGTATGGTTGAGCCACTGGGCGTACAGAGTCGTCTATATGCAGTTTCACTTGTCGGTTCTTGAGTTTCCCAATCCCTCTGAATATTTTTGGATACAAGTTGTTGATCAACTCAATCGGGTCGATGTATTTGTGAACCATGATGTTATACAGGATGTGGATCAGGCCCATATCTGCGGCGGCCTTGAAACTCAGGACACATCCGCTGTCCGTTTCAGTGGCGAGGACATGAATTGGGACCTTCATCTCTTGTCCTTTGTATCGGCATAGCCCACTGAATTTGCCTTTGCACCTGAGGGGAGTCTTCGCACCATAGGCGTAGATGTCTACGGTGGCTGGCTGGAGCTTTGGCTTAGGGGTGAGTTCGGCATACACTTGTTCACTCACCACGTTGACGGTGGCGCCAGTATCGATGAGGAATTCCGTGGGCCTTTCCTGCAGTTTGATGATGAGGGTGGGGCTATGAGCAGTGGCGGTGGGATTTCCCAAGGCGTAAACGTATGCTTTCTTTTTGTGATCACTCCCTGAGGAGCTGGGATCTGATTCTGTAGGGGATTGTTCGACCAGATAACGGACGTGGCGTCTTGATCTTCTATCGGGTCTGACCCTTGTCACAAATCGTCTTCTTTCTCTCCGTTTTTGGCGGTCGTCGCCGGAGTCTTTATCCTTTTGGTCACTTCCTTGTTGGCTCGGAGGGTTGGGGGTGTTGTTTGGGGTCGAGGGTGTGCTCGGCGTTCCTCCATACCGAGTCCTCGCGCGATTGGTGTTCTCTCGGGGCCTCTCTCTCCCTCGATCTCTGAATAGTCTGCATACTGCTTTGAAATGGCCTTCTTCGCCGCACGAAGTGCAGCGTTGTCCTATGGCCGGGCACGTCCCTACATGGGGATACTCGAATCCGCACTTGTAGCAGAAGAGCTCTTCTGTCCTTATTTCTAATTGTAATTTATTCAAGCTTTCGCCCACCGGTGTGCTCCCGAAACTTTCCACTTGACAGTCAATGGCCCTTTCAACTCTGGCTAGCGCCAGTATTTCTTCCAGCGTGCGGGATTTCTGGAGCAACTTCCGGCGGAAGGTTTGGGACTCGCAACCTGATATTATTTGCGACCTGAGAGCTTCGGTGTTCGAGTAATTTGCAAAGTCACAGTGTTTGAGCTTTGTACGGAGTCGCATTACATACGCATCCATGGTCTCTCCTTTTGCCTGCTTTGTGGTATGGAACAGGTGCCTTTCGTAATCGACGTTGGTGTGAGGCGCGAAGTACGCTGCCAGGGCGTCTTTTAGTTTCTGTATTGAGTCTATGGAGTTTTGGGGCATTTCGTCTATGATGTCTCGGGTGGCAGATCCGACCGCTAGCTTCAGTAGACACACTTGCCTGGCATCCGCCACTGGCCCCGTGGCCCCCATGTATAGGTCAAAGTCTCGGATCCATTTGGTCCATCTGGGGCCCATGTTGCTCGTGTCCGTCACGTCAAAGGCTCCAGGCATCTGGGCAGCTAGCGTATCCGGCAGTTGGTAGGGCACGTGATCTTGCATTTGATCTAGAAGTGCTGGGGGCCCGTTCCCTGCAGCTCCCGCACCTTGGTTTGCGTCCTGATCCGACATGGTGCGGGGAAGGTGGCTTCCCTACGCGGGATTTGGCTGTCGTGGTGTGATGGCCGCCTTATAAGGCACGAGCACCATCGAGGAGTCCCACTCCTGTTGAGGACGCTCTGGCGTGGGTCTGGCCTGGTCCTGGGCTGCGGTCGCACGAGGGCCTTCTCCCTCTCTCGGCGTGGGTCAGGGCTTCACACTTGTCCACTTGTGCTTGGGCCCGCCCCGTATCCTGCCGCGTATCACTGCGCGCACGTGCGCTCGCCTGCTTCTCTGGGCTCACCGTCGTGGTCTGGATCCTCCCTCCGTGGCTCGATCTCACGCGGAGGGGAACTTGCGCGGACTCGACCTCGGTCTGTCCGGTCTGCCAGTTTCCGCGACGCCCCGTGCTTCCGGGCTGGTGCGGGCGGCGGGCGGCGGGCGGCAAGCTCTCTCGTCGCTGTGGTGTGCCAACGTGCGGCGCTCGTCTCTCTCTCTCTCTCCGGGGACTCTGCCTCTCAGCATCCCATCCTCGTCGCCATTGTGATATCCCTTGTCTATCGATAATGAGACGAGCGCGGGTCGCGGCAATAACAGACTGACACGGAGCGGTGCTGCAAAACAACCTTCTTTAATCGTGTTCCAACATGAACTAACTGGCCCCTCCCTTCTCACGTCACTTCCCTTAACTTCCCGCCCTGGGTCCCTCCCGCCCCCGTTGTCCCGGATACGTCAACATGACATCATGTTGGCGTGACCATGTAATATAAGGACTGCACTACCCCTATAGTATGTTATCAGTGCTGCACGCATCAAAACGATCGCTCCTGATTCTGGAACTCTTTCCTCGTAAACATATTTGCAACAGGTGGATTAAGCCACTGTTCTATCACTTTATTTGAAAAAAATGTCCTAAATATATTATCAGAGCAGAGAAATATTGAAGGGACAGTAGCAGGTCATGGTATTAAGAGAAAATGCAATGTGGCCGATAACATGCATTTACTTTTTGGGAGGAGAGGATCCAGAGGGTGTGTAGGTCGCATAACCAACATACCATCATAGCCCAGCCACCTCAAGATACATCTCGAGGATATCGCTTAGAACTGAGCCTGTCTATTCACGCTGGTGTTCTGTTGGGGCCGTGTTGATCGCGCAGCTGCACACTTGGTATGCGTTTCTTCCGCTCCTGCCTTTCCGCGGCAGAGCCGCCGGCGCAGTGATGACTGTGGGGGGTCAGTGGGGGGGGGGGCATGAACTAGTTCCTCTTTGCTGCGCTCTGTCTCCAATGGTGGTCTGGAGCTAGGGCGCCGAGAGGTCCCAGTGTTGTGTTGCTTCGCCATCTGTGCTGAGTGGGTGGCGTACTGTCTGGTCGTCGGCATGGCCTTGATGATCTGAAGCTGTTGAGGTATGCAAGGCTATTCGATCTTGCCTTGTGAATCTGAGAACGATGTTCTGTGTGGACTGTTCTCGCCAATGCATTCGGCATTTTGAGATTGTATGACTTTTAGACTCAGGGCCTGATTCATGGAATTATTTGCGTGTGCACCAAACTGCGTCCAAATCTGAATTCGTCAATTCATGGAATCAAATGCGCAGTACTTTTCCTGAGCTTGCATGGAGTTTGTGCAGGCTGGGCACATCTCTGCAAGCCCTTTAGAGCCTTTTATTTACTGTTTGCCTTGCGTGGGACTCCACATGTGGCTTGCACAGAGGGCTGTGAAGGGGGCGGAACACCAAAAATGGAGAAGAACTTGCTAAAAAGTGGGCATTTTCGAGGGACGTCCTGCATTCATCGATTCAATCGTGCCACCTCTCGGATGGGAAATGGCCATGCAAGTCCTTCATACTATCCGCCACCCGAACGCAGGCGTAAGTACACTTGCGCATAGAAATCGCAGCACGGAGCTGGGTTTGCATGTCATATTTCGGAGTGCAGTTTAGGGTTGCGTGTACGAAGTGTAGCGGGTGCAGGTATGGTTTACCGGGGTTCACACGCAGATTTTTGCAGATTTCAACCTAGTTACGTTTTTCATCCGTATGTTGTCGGCGTCCTGGATACAGTTAAGGTGCACCCTGCGCAGGGTCCCTGAGATGCAGGACCGCTTACGGGGGACCTCACGCACTGTTTAAAGGGTGCGTGTCTTCTGGCCCGGGGGATCACGCAAAGGTAGCTGTTCTGTCTGTTTTTACTTGCGTCAGGGTGTGTCTGGGGCGTTCCGGGCGCGACTTTCAAATACGGTTACTTTGCTCAGTAAATTCCATGAATACGCGGGGCGCGCATTTTTTTTTATCAGCCCGCAGGCTCACGCAGTATCCTTCTCGGCGAGCGGCCCCTGCAGGATTTCTGCGCACATTTCCATAAATCGGCCCTTAGATTTTTAGACCTTGCCTCCCTCCCATGCTGTGTTTTGGAAGTTGGGGAGTTGGACGGCTTTAATTGTTGTTCTGCAATGTGCACGATTGCTGGACTTTCATTTTTTCTGTTTATCTGAACCATCATGGCATTTTCTTCCTCTATTGGTTTTCATTTATCTTGCTCTGTCTTTCATTGTTCCGTATTGTGTATAGTTCATTATTTCTTAAATTGTACTCATTATTGGTTGTAAAGCACTTAGGAGTAGGCGCTATATAAATAAATAAAACAAATACTATCATGCGTTAAATATTTTCAAATTTGTTTACCCCTCCAGACACACTCCAAATTGCATCTTAAGTTGAAACATGAACCACATAAAATGCTAGAATATTTGATAATGCTCCTTAAAATCTGTTAGCCATCAGAGTTGCCCACAAGTTATGCTTTCATAATTGAAGTTGATTTTAGTCAGTCCTTGCCTTCAATGGGCTCAGCAGCAGGAGCATCAACTCCCCCAAAATGCCAAGGGTAGCAGAAGTGCCATCTCACACCCAATGAAATCACAGGAAATGCCATCACATAACCTTTTAATCCTGTCACCGAAATTGATGCTATGAAGCTTCTGACCCTGCAGCTATTTGTTAGTGCAGCCAGAGATGAAGGCAGTACCTTCATATGCCACGACAATGCTAGTGGTATCGTTAATAAAATTGTTACCATCCAGTACTGCTCGTGGGTGCCGCTCTGCATGCCTGGTCTGACCAGGCGTGCAGAGCGGCACCCGCAAGCAGAACTCGTAATGTGGCGGCATGGTAACAATGGCGCCGGTAGCACTAACGGCGCCGTTGTTGCCAAAGCGTTTTCGCCAAAGCGTTTCACAGAGATGATATGTACATACGTTATCACCCAACTTCGGTTGGTACTCATTCATTGACCTCAGAAGGATGAAAGGCTGAGTTGCCCTTTCTAGGGTTCGAGCCTGTAACCTGCAGATCACACAAAGATTGCAGCAGTGAGCACTCAACCCACTGAGCTATCTTACCGGTACAAAGTAATTGAAGGCAATTACTGGTATTTTATACCAGCTATGAACTCATCTGGCAGGTATGGTCATCGCAAACAAAATATACTTCATTATAATGTCATAGCCTTACATACATACCATGGATACCATCATACACCAAATAAATCCCAAATACTGCCATCTCTTTACAGACAGAGTCTGATCATGTAGATACAGCTTTCATATGTGAGGACAGTCTTACATGTCCTGGTGTTGCCATTAAATCCCAAGGGCAGCCTCAGATGCCCAAGTAATGCCATTTTTTTTTATTTTTGCATTTTTTAAAGCACTCACACAGCGGAGGCGCTGTTACAGGAATTGTTTGTTTTTTCAGTTGCGTAATTGCTTTTTTTTTTGGTCATAGTTGCGTATTTAAAACGCACTTAGAGTGCGGACCTGGGGATCGAACCTGTGTTGCTTAGTGTCGTCTTGCTTCCAAGGCGTACACGTTGCCGTTAAGCTATCCTCCCAGGTATGCCAGGTAATGCCTCTTTAGTCGGGAATAGCCATTATGTGCATGGTACGTGTTAACAGGCTCAGGTGTGGCAATCACATGCTGTGTGAAGCCTCAAAGTTCTAAATACAAGCCCTGTCACCACAGCACAACAACCACATGCGAGGTTCTGCCACCACAGGCAATGATAGCTTCGCCCCACTACATGCCACTACATAACACGACATATGACCTGTTAAACAAAATGAACATACAAGCACTAATGTCTATAAAGAAACAATGCTGCAGATTACCATATATTAAAATGTAGGTGTTGTGGCCTCTAAGGACGACAGGACGCTTAAGTGGGTCTTAATGTCTTTATCAATAAGACAAACTGGTGGGCATAACTTGTACTTGAGTAGGGCAGGGTAGTTACTCACAATTCCAGTCTGGGCCTTCTAGTTGGTTCACTGGAGGCAAGGTGTGCTCATGGATGGCACGCTGTGAGCTTCCAGGGCTCCCAGGTAGCCTCCTGTGGCCTTGGACTTATTCCCTGGAAGCTGGCACTCAGCGGGTTCTTTGTGCCTCCTTTATAGTGGCTCCTTAATAGGAGCAGCGCTGTGAGCCGACCTCTTGGTCTGGCGCTCTGCCAGGATCTTGCAGCAACGCTCTCCGACGTTTTCCTTGGGAGCACGGGCTCGCGAGATCCCATTGCATCGAGATCTCACGAGATCGTGCTGCGCGATCACGTGACGTCCCCACACACCTCCTTTGCTGGGAAAAATAGGATGTCATTCCATGACAAAGTCTGCAAACTTGCTGGGTTTCCTTGTCTCTCTTTGAGGTCTGCCTTGATCTGGAAACGGGGCTGGGCTGCGGGAGCACTCTTGGGGAGGTGCGGGTGATTCAGGTTCTCCTTGTCTTGCCCTTCGCTGTGACTCCCTGAGTGGAGTTGGGGAGTGTACACTTGAGAACTCGTCGCCGTAGGGTGCCTTCAAGGCATCTCTTCATGACTGGTGAGGGTTTTCGGATGGCTCTTGTTGGTCTGGGTCTTCTCCGGTTTCCCAGTGTGGCTGCTCAATGGATTCTTTTCTGCAGTACATGGCCACCCTTCTAGATTCCATTTCCTTCCGTCGCTGGTGCAGATGTGGTTTGACCCTTTCTCGATGACTTATATGGGACTGCTGTATCTGGAGCCGGTCGATGTGTCTTTGTGAGGGAGACGTATCTTTACCAGCTCGCCTTTGTTGACTGCTGTCTGGCGAGCGGCTTGACGCATGTCCCCTTGGGCCTTCATGGCTTCTTTGTTATGCTGCATGCGGAAAACCACATCTTCCATGTCCACATCTTCGTCAGCCCTCACTTAATGGAGCCAAGGTGGTACCAGTGTGGATGCTGCCCTTCTCCCCCTTAGCAGATGGAAAGGAGAAACACTGGTGACGGCGTTGGGGGTGATGAGTTGGGCTGCGACAGCCTCCTTGACCGTCTTGTATGGGTTAAGGCCTGAGGCATGCGCTAGTTGCAGTGCCCCTTTGATGAAGCGGTTCGCCCACTCGACCAGGCCTTTGGCCTGTGGGTGGTAGAGACTTGCTCTCCGCTGCCGAATGTTGTTGAGGTTGAGGAATTTCTCCATCTCTCGAGAGACCAACTGGACTCCATTGTCCGTCACAATTTCCTTGGGGAGGCCTTCGCACTGGAATATGGTGGTGAGTGCTTCGATGACTGTGCTTGTGGTGATGTCCGAGGTGAAGTCGACTTCGACCCATTTGGAGAAATAGTCGACCGTGACTATCCCATATTTATGTTCTGGGGGCATGCTGTCCAGGGGCCCGATGAAATCCAACCCTAGTTTGTGCCACACTCCTTTGGGGACTTTGGTGGGCAGCATAGGGGCTTGTCTCACAGCCAGACGCTTGTCACTGTTGGTGCACTCATGGCACCTTTCGACCATTTGTCGTATGTCCTGATCCATGCCTGGCCACCAATAGGCGTCGCGTATCCTGCGTCGGGTCATGTTGCATCCCAGATGGACTGAGTGTGCTCTGCACAGGATCACTTTGAGAATTCCGCTGGGCGGGATCACTTGGTCGCCTCTCAGAATGAGACCGTTCATGGTGGTGATTTCGTCATTCACCTTCCAGTATGGACGTAGGCCTTCAGGCATTGCTCTTTCGTGAGGCCACCCTTCGCGGGCCCAGGCTGCTACACGCCTTAGAGCATCGTCCTGCTCGAACTCTTCCTGCCAATGGCGCTCACTTAGGTCCATGTACTCGCCGTTCCTCAAGTCACCTATGGAGGCTACGACACATTCATCTTCCAAGAACGTGGTCCCAGGGGCAGTTTGGTTGAGGAGCCTGGACATGCAGTCCGCTTGCGCATTTCTCCAACCAGCAATGTGGGCTATCGCGTATGTGTACTCTTGTAGTTTTGCAGCAATCCTGGGCAGTCTCGGGGTGGCCGTATTGGTTCTGCCCGGGCTCACCATGTGGATGAGGGGTTTGTGGTCAGTGACCAGTCTAAATTTCGTGCCCCAAACATAAGATCTGAAGTAATCGATGGCCCAGGCACATGCCAACATTTCTTTCTCAACGGTGGAGTAATTCTTCTCCGCTGACAATAGGGCTTTTGATGCAAATGCCACAATGTTTTCAGTGTCGCCTTTCTTCTGGGTCAGGGTGGCCCCCAGCTGCGTCTGTTGTGATACAGGTGTCCCATTCAGGGTTGAACGGTTTCAGGCATGGTGCGTGTAGAATTCTCCTTTTGATTTCAGCGAAGGCTTCATTTTGTTCTGGCCCCGAGGAGCAGGCTGCCCCCTTCTTCAGAAGCTCCCTCATGGGGGACATGGTTTCGAAAAACCTTGGGATGATTTTTGCATAGTACTCGGCTAGGCCCAGGAACGAGCGTAGTTCTTCTCTGGACATTGGGGCCAGGGCGTCTGTAATGGCCTCCATCAGATTCTTCTTGGGGCTCACCCCTTCGCTTGAGATGCAGTACCCTAGGTATTCTACCTTGCTCACTCCAAAAATGCATTTCTCGTGGCGTAGATGGACGCCTGCCTCTTGAATCTTGCTCAGGACTGCCCTGAGCGCTTTGTCATGAGTTTCGTTGTCCTTGGCATGCACAAGGATGTCGTCCAGAAAGAATTAAACATTTGTGAGTCCTTTAAGTAGAGAATTCATCATCCCCTGGAATGCGGACCCGTGCCGAAGACAACCCAAAAGGCATGCGGGTATATTGAAAGGTGCCAAACGGAGTGATGAACGCCATCAGGGGGCGTGAAGACTTGTGTAGAGGAATCTGGTGATAGGTGTCATGCATGTCCAGCTTCGAAAAGATTGCCGCCTTTTTCATCATGAGGACAATTTCGCTGATGCTGGGGAGCGGAAAGCAATCAGTGACCACCTCTAGATTCAGGCTTCTCAAGTCGATGCATATTCTGAGGTCGTTGCTGGATTTCTTTTTAACTAGAACCACTGGACTCAACCATTCGGAGGATTCCACAGTCTCGATGGTTCCATCTTCGACCATTTTCCGAAGGTGGGCCTCTAATGCAGGTCTCGCCGTGGCAGGTACTGTTCTAACTTTGTGTTTCACCGGGACCGCGTTGGGTTTCAAACGAATCTTGTGGACAAAATCTCTCACTTTCCCCAGGTTCTTGGAAAACAGGTTGGGAATTTTGCACTGCTCCTGAGGAGACCATGAGTACCTGTTCCGGAGTGCTGGGATCCAGTTTAATGCTGAGTCTGTGTTGATCGTCCCATCCAAGCACGGCTGGACCTTTGGGAGAGAAGTATACTTTGGTGGTGGTAGACCTCCCTTTGAAATCAATCCGGGCTCGGATGTAGCCCAGCAGGTTGACAGTTGCACCTCCGAAGACCGTCGGTTTTTGCCTGGTCGTTCTGATTTCCACTTGTGCTTGGCCCATCATTTCCTTATACGTGTCGATGGGGAGGATAGTGAGGTCTGATCCCGAATCTGCCATGACATGTGTTTCCATTCCGTCCACTTTAATGTTGCAATGAGGCTTTTCTGTCCTGGCGTGGATGGGGTTGACCATGATGACCATGGGTCTGTCCTGTAGCTCGTCATCATCTCCTGAGGCGCGGTCGCCATCAACGCCGGAAACTGTTTTCTCCCACCACGTACATGCCGGAGCCACCTGACCAATGCGCCCGCACTTGGAGCACTCCTTGGGGCAGTCACGATCATTCGCCATGTGCTTGGTACTGGCGCATCTATAACATTTCGGCAGATCCTTTTGTCTGGTGCCTTTGTCTCTGGGGCTGTTGCGAGATTGCTTGTCTCTGCGCCCTCTCCATTGCAGCGCCGCAAGTTCTGGTGCGGGCAGATGGCTTCCCGCCGCTTTGCGCCTGCTGGAGGTTTCTTCTTCTGCCCTAGCAATTTGAATGGCCTTGTCGAGGGTCACTTCTTTTTCTTGGATGAACTTGTCCTGCACTTTCCTGGAGTTAGTGTGAACGACCAACAAGTCGCAGATAACTTGTTCTGCGTTTTCGCCGAACATGCAAAGAGAAGCCAGCTCCTTCATCCTGGTGATATAGTCGTCCACGGGTTCGCTCCCTTCCTGTTTACGGGTGTAGAGCCTCAGCCTGTGTAGCACCACGTTCTCCTTATTGGTGAACCTC
The DNA here is from genome assembly GCF_040938575.1 of Ambystoma mexicanum. Taxonomy (NCBI): domain Eukaryota; kingdom Metazoa; phylum Chordata; class Amphibia; order Caudata; family Ambystomatidae; genus Ambystoma; species Ambystoma mexicanum. Next base: position 139,151,984 of record NC_090930.1, read on the forward strand.
TTCACAATGCGATGGGTTGCCTCCTTGTAGACGTCATCGCCGTCATCGACTACTGGTATGGCTGTTAGGCTGGCAAAAATGCACTGACCTTCAACCCCCATTGAGTTCAGCAGCATCGCCTTCTTCCTGGAGGGGGCATATCCCGTGCCCCCCACAGCCTCCAGATACGTGGTGAAAAGGGGCTCCCATTGCATCCACGGAATTGCCGGGGTCCCAGGTGAAGGGAGAAACGCAGGGAGCGGTGTGGCGCCTTGCATGGTGGGCCTGTGGGTCTTTTGGTATCCTCGTCACCAATTATGTTGTGGCCTCTAAGGACGACAGAGCGCTTAAGTGGGTCTTAATGTCTTTATTAATAAGACAAACTGGTGGGCATAACTTGTACTTGAGTAGGGCAGGGGAGTTACTCATAGTTCCAGTGTGGGCCTTCCAGTTGCTTCACTGGAGGCAAGGTGTGCTCATGGATGGCACGCTGTGAGCTTCCAGGGCCCCCAGGTGGCCTCCTGTGGCCTTGGACTTATGCCCTGGAAGCTGGCACTCAGAGGGTTCTTTGTGCCTCCTTTATAGTGGCTTCTTAATAGGAGCAGCGCTGTGAGCCGACCTCTTGGTCTGGCGCTCTGCCAGGATCTCGCAGCAACGCTCTCTGACGTTTTCCTTGGGAACGCGGGCTCGCGAGATCCCGTTGCATCACGTGACGTCCCCACAGTAGGGCTCAGTAAAAAATCTTTCGAGATCGCTTTGGTGAAGGGTGTAAAGTAAGAAACATACCTAAATGCCTTGCGTAAGGCTTTTGTGCATGTTCCTTACGCCAAGCCCCCGTTTCCTGCATCTTTATGTCAGAGAAGCAGGGCGGAATGCAACTTCCGTTTCCGCCGATCCCTTCCTCTCTGTCACACACATTCTCCCAGCATTTGAGGCAGTATGAAAATCTATGGGGACCGGCAGCTTTATGCGCCTGCAAGAAGCAGAAGGTCCACACAGGGATCCATTGTAAATGCTGACTGCTACGCGAGCATGGCAGTCAGCGTTTACTGAATTTGCACAGCGGAGTGCAAAAGTGCAGGGCGGAATGCGGCGGCCACGCTTGGATGCTGCCTTTTTGCCCTGCACTTTTGCACTCTGTCTACGGAAACTAGTCCCTTTATATTCCCTGCATTTAAACACTCAATACAGCATGTTCTATTCTAATCTACTACATGAGAATTTATTGGTCAAGAAGCCTTATAGTATACTTACGTTTGCATATATGTAAGACTGTTGAAAAAAGTGCATACAACATTCACATGATATCATGCTAAGGTGACCAAACGTCCCGGTTTTCCCGGGACAATCCGGGGAAATCGCCATGCATCCCGGGGTCCCGGGAGTTTTTTAATTTTGGAAACCCCATCTGGGGTTTGCAAGGATGGGTGCCCAAGGTCCCTGTTTTTGCCAGGACCCGATTTCGAAATCCCGAAATCGGGTCCCGGCACAACTCTAAATGCGTGAATGGCGGTGTGAAAAGCATTTCACGCCCCCATTTCCTCTCCCTTCCCCTCCCCAGCCACTTTCATCCAATAAGAAGGGAGTGCATGTGAGCACACCCCCTCCGCGGCCCTCCTCTCCTCACCCCCGCAACGGGCCAGCGGCATAGAAGTAGGACTATATTTTTGTTTTTATTTATGTTAGTCCTACTTTTATGTCTATGGCCTGTTCGGGGTTTTTTTGTGAAAAATCTGGTCACCCTACATCATGCCCTTGTCTTTAGTGTAGTGAGGAGCTGGACGGGCTGGTGGGTTTGTGCTGGTATTAGCATAATTGACCTAAAACATTTGACTTAAAACATTTAATTGAATTTCTTTGATCTTTTTTTGGTCAAATTTAATTAAATATATACATATATATATATATATATGTATATGGGGGTGGGTAAGGGTATAGATTAGGTTGAGTTGAAGTGGAGGCCTTGCAAGGGGTCTCCACCCGCATTTTAGACCAAAGAAAAAGTCAAATAGATTCGATCAAATGTGATTAGGTCAAATGATTTAGGCCAAAGGACACAAACCTTTGTGCGTGCAGTTCATGCAACACAGAGAATAGGAAAAATCTCTCCTGAAATGGGTACCAGAGGCCGTTGAAGGGATTGCAATGGGGAATGCCAGGACTATCACATTTTACATCGGGCAACCACTAACTGCTGCCCATGCAGTCAGCAGTGCACCTACAGTTTATCCTGGAAAAATTGCAAAAGCATGGCACAGCCCTGACGAGGCATCCGAGCTCAAGCATCATTTTTTGAAAAGTCAGAATGTCCTACTGTCCGGGTTGGATTTTACAGATAATAGGCAGAGATGTCACCCAGCCCACGCCTGAGCTCCTCCGCCGTGGCAGGAGCAGTCAGGCAGCGGGAGAAGGCAGGCGTCAGCGTCTCTCCTCTAATAAGAACTGACAAAGCTAACGAGATCTTGGGACTACAGGTCAGGACTGAGGTGCAGAGATGTCCTTGTTCCAGTCTTCAATGCTGACAAGGAGCTTCCTGTAGATGCCAGGCATCCTGGAGTGATGGGATGAAGACGAGAGCTAATTACTGCCTCCCGCCACCATCCTCGGGTACCTTGAAGAAGCTCATCAGAGATCTTTCTTGGGCACATTTTGCAGAAGTTGCGATTTTTAATTATGATCAGGTTTCATTAAACGTTTGGCGTTAATTCCAACTTGTTTGCTGTTGCTGCCACTCATTCCCACCAATTGTACCTATGGATTACAAGTGGAGTATCAATGGTGTTAATCCCCATTTTTTCGAGTCCATAGTAAGGTAATGACCCAAAATGTTGCCCTCAGAATTCCGACTCCTGAAATTCCGACTTTTCTTTTTCTGGACTCCCCTTAATCCACATATATATATGTGGAGGGGGTATTGGATATAATAGTAGTATAGGATGCTGCAGGGGTCTCCCCGCATATGTATGTTGTGTAAAGGGGGTTAAACTTTTTTTTTTAAGTATGCACTTTCATCCATCAGAATTCTGGGAGTCGTAGTGATCACATAGATCCCATAAAAATCCACGGGGAAGTCATCAGACTTCATACAAGCAGTCATTGTACCAATGGTGTTAATCCCCATTTTGCGAGTCCATAGGAATCCATGGGATGTCATCAGACTTAATACAAGCAGTCATTGTACCAAGGGTGTTAATCCCCATTTTGCGAGTCCAGAGGAATCCTTGAGGATGTCATCAGACTTAATGTAAGCAGTCATTGTACCCAGGGTGTTAATCCCCATTTTGCGAGTCCGTAGGAATCCATGGGGATGTCATCAGACTTAATGTAAGCAGTCATTTTCCGGAGTAAATCCACTGGTTGTTACACTTGATTTGGAGGATTTCTCCCGATCATCTTACTGGAGGCAAATCCTCCACTTCAAGGCCAAACTGATAATTTGGTGATGCTGTAAACATGGAGGCAGCGAGAGAATTACAGACGCTGTTTTACAGAACTGCCAAACTTGTGATGAGTCTCATCTTTGGAGCTGGTGGAATTCCTATTTTAGTGTTTGCATGTTTTTTATCTGAGATGTTGATAGCCCTGTGTGCTCTCTTGATTAAAAGTGTAATGGGTGCCACCAACAGTGAACAATATCACTTTCTAGTGTACATAGTGTACATATAGGTTTATTGTGACTCGCTTGAGGAGTGACAGAATTAAAGGCAAAGTACAAAAGGCAGAGAAGTAGTTGGTATTCTTATGGTAAGAACCGCTGCGTTTATAACAACTGTATGTCACTGTGCTCTGGACGCCATGTTGAGAATGGCGCTCGGGTCTATACTGCAGGACAGGACAGTAAAAAAAGGACAATTTGGGTACGGCTTAAGCCTGTTCATTGGCACTGAGGTTTGCGTCTAGCGGCACATAGTGGAGAGAGTGTAACGGTGCAGTTTGTTTTCTTTTAGATGTCTGCACAACAGTGAAACTAATTAGAAATGTGTGTCAGGGGCATGCCCACGCAGCAGGGGATGGTAATGCGGCAAAGGGTACATCATGCCTCAGTCGAGGTAGTGCATGAGAAGGAAGTCTTTGACAGGGACGTCATTTGTGGGTTGCATGGGGTCTCCCTTGTTACCCCTATGGTCCCCCTTGCTAACCTTACAAAAATTCAAAAAAAATAACACTTTTTAGTGTTTTTCTTTTTTAAATTAAAGCTCCTGGTTTGTGGCCAGCACCATGTGGCTCTTTGTTTCTGGAGTGGCTTGTTTCCTTGTTCAGGCCTCCCAAAAAAACAGGGGATTCTACAAGTGTAACACTTTGAGCAGTGACCCTAAATAAGAAATAATAGGAATAACAAATAATTCGTTTTTCTGGACTTCTATACAATAATTGCTCGACTCATTAAAGGTTTATTTCAGGCACACTTCAGAGGGTGAGTCACTGTTCTTAAACACCTCAAATTCACAATGGAGACAAAAACGTCCAAAAAATTATTTAGAGTAGAATAAGCATCCATTTCAGACTATTGGCCTGATTCCTAGATTTGTGTCCAGAAAAAGCGCACGTGCTGCGCGCTGAGAAGGAGTGTGTGCCAGCCGCGGTTTAGAGAACCAATTGCGTGGCATGCATATTCATGGATTCCCGGAGGTATCCATAGCCGTGGCACAAGGAACACCAAGCTGCGCCAGTAACGCCCCCAACACGCCCTCAGGCACAGTAAAAAAGCATGTGAAATGTCGAACACAGCGCAAGACCCCATGCCATCTCTGGTACAGCACACAGCCCCCCTAACGAAATCGCGTAAAAACCATGCGTGAAAACTCTTCGTATATCACGGACGCACCCCAGCCAAATAGCTTGCAAAATCTGCATATACCCCGAATGCACCCCAGCCAAATCGAGTGAAAACTCATTGCGTACCCCTGATGCACCCCAGCCAAAGGGTATGAAAACTCTGCGTGTACCCCGGATGCACCCCAGCCAAATCGCATGAAAACTCATCGCATATTCCTGATGCACCCCAATCAAATCGTATGAAAACTCATTGCGTACCCCTGACACACCTCAGCCCTATCTTGTGAAAACTCATTGCGTACCCCTGATGCACCCCAGCGAAATAGCGTGAAAACTCATTGCATACCCCTGACGCACCACAGCCAAATTGAGTGAAAACTCTGCACATACCCCAGACGCACCCCAGCCAAATCACATGAAATCTCTGTGCGTATCCCAGACGCACACCAGCCGAATTGCGTGAAAACTCATTGCATAGCCCTGATGCACCCAAGCCAAATTGCGTGAAAACTCATTGCGTACCCCTGATGCACCCCAGCCAAATGGTATGAAAACTCTGCGTGTACCCCGAATGCACCCCAGCCAAATCACGTGAAAACTCATTGCGTACCCCTGATGCACCCCAGCCAAATGGTATGAAAACTCTGCGTGTACCCCGGATGCACCCCAGCCAAATCGCATGAAAACTCATCGCATATTCCGGATGCACCCCAATCAAATCGTATGAAAACTCATTGCATACCCCTGACACACCTCAGCCATATCTTGTGAAAACTCATTGCGTACCCCTGATGCACCCTAGCGAAATAGCGTGAAAACTCCACGCGTACCCCGGATGCACCCCAGCCAAATCGCGTGAAAACTCTGTGAGTGCCCCGGATGCACCCTGGCCAAATCGTGTGAAAACTTAGAGCGTACCCCGTCCAATCCCTAGCTAATTTGCTCCAGAACACCCCGTGACACCAGCACCAATTAACTGGGAGCACACCCCCTCCTGATGGGTCACCCCCACCACAGCCCCCATTACCAGTGACAGCAACCTGCAGGCAGCCCCTGCCACATGGGACACCCCCAACCCCATCACCCAGGATGCCACCCTGCAGGTAGCCCCCCCCACATGGGACACCTCCACCCCAGCCTCCATCACCCATCCTGCCACCCTGCAGGCAGCCCCCACCATATGGGACAACCCCAGCCCCCATCACCCATGACGGCAGCCTGCAGGCAGCCCCGCCACTTGGGACACCCCCATCACCCGTGACGCCACCCTGCAGGCAGCCCCATTACATGGGACACCCCCATCACCTGTGACGCCACCCTGCAGGCAGCCCCCGCCACATGGGACACCCCCATCACCCATCCCGCCACCCTGCAGGCAACTCCCACCACATGGGTCACCCCCATCACCTGTGATGCCACCCTGCAGGCAGTCCCCACCACATGGGACACCCCCACCCCAGCCCCCATCACCCATCCCACCACCCTGCAGACAGCCCCCACCTCATGAGACACCCCCACCCCCATCACCTGTGACGCCACCCTGCAGGCAGCCCCCGCCACATGGGACACCACCAACTACATCACCCATGACACCACCTTGCAGGCAGCCCCCGCCACCGGGGACACCTCCACCCCAGCCCCATCACCCATCCCACCAGCCTGCAGGCAGCCCCCACCACATGGGACACCCCCATCACCCATCCCTCCACCCTGCAGGCAGTCCCCACAAAATGGCACACCCCGCCCCCATCACCTGTAATGCCACCCTGCAGGTAGCCCCCACCACAAGGGATACTCCCAGCCTCCATCACCCGTCCTGCCACCCTGCAGGCAGCCCCCGCCACATGGAACACCCCCACCCCAGACGGCATCACCCATCCTGCCACTCTACAGGCAGCCCCCGCCACATGGGACACCCCATCACCCGTCCCACCACCCTGCAGGCAGCCCCCGCCACATGGCACACCCCCACCCATCACCTGTGACGTCACCCTGCAGGCAGCCCCTGCCACAAGGGATACTCCCATCCCCCATCATCCTTGACGCCACCCTGGAGGCAACCCCCGCTACATGGGACACCCCCATCACCCGTCCCACCACCCTGCAGGCAGCCCCCGCCACATGGGACACCCCCACCTCATCAACTGTGACGCCACCCTGCAGGCAGCCCCCGCCACATGGGACACCCCAACCCCAGCCCCCATCACCCATCCTGCCACACTGCAGGCAGCACCCACCACATGGGACACTCCCACCCCCATCACATCACCTTTGACGTCAGTCTGCAGGAACTTGCTTGCTCTGTAGTGACACCACCCTTAGCCTCTTGTTCATAAAATATCCTGCAAACAAGAAAAAAAACATACACCTGGCCCACAAGCTTCAGTGTCCCAGCTGATCATACGCAATTGCTGACTGCAACCATATCCCAACATACACATCACAAAAGTGTATGTCAAAGTGAGGCCCCGGACCCCAGCCCCCATCACCCGTCCTGCAACCCTGCAGGCAGCCCCCGCCACATGGGACACCCGCACCATGAAAGTGCCTTGCGTCTGGGCCTGGTGGAGGCATCCCCGCTGCCTTGCTCCACAGCACTTCTCTGCCTTCTTTTTCCAACGTCGCTGTGGATAGGGAGACATAGAACACAAACATCAGGGTACCGGAAAACTTATAATGAGGCCCAATGCCAATTTGGCAGCAAGAGTCAAGCACACATTCACATGCTCCAGTAACATCCATCCAGGAGTGTTGGCCAGTCACACACCCACTTCTCAGACACTTGCACATTGTGATGCTGGAAATGCATCGGAGGGACAGGGCCTCTATATCCTTGTTCTTTACTGCTTTTTATCGTGTGTTCTGTCGTGTTTTCTGTGCAGGAGTACATGTGGGACTCCTGTTGGTGCAGCTCTCTCTTTTGGTTTGGTGAACAGATCCATGGGATACCCTTATGGCACCCATGCGTAGAGGTACAACCCTGTGCCCGTAGTGTATGTTTTTGGGCACCTGTGGGTGACCCACAGAGCAGGGTACGGGCTGGTGGCAGCTCCTGCTGAATTGACTAGTGCCCTGAGCATCCTCCATTTTGGGAAGCCCAGGCCCTGTCATTGGAATCGGTAGATTCCTGATGGAGACAAAATGGCCCCCATGGCCTCTTGCGTCCCATCGCCTGTTACCTTGATCTTCCTGAAGTCCCGGGAAGCCCTGACTCTGTCCCTACCCCCTGACTGGCTGTTGGGTGGAAGTTCCATATATGGTAGTGTGGGGAGTGCTGACCAGACTGGCTGGAGCCTTCTCAACAACCTTATGTTGTGGGTACGCCTGTGGGTGGGACCTGGGTGAATGGAGTGTGTGACGAATACACATTCTGTGTTGTTGGTGTCTAGTACCTAGTGGTTGACACAATGACTGAGACAGCCCTGCCGAAACCGGTATGAATGCAGTGTGGAGTGCTGAATGGCTCAGTACTTGTCCCAATACACATAACTTGTTGTGAGTGTCTGGAGAGAAGTGAATGGCCTGAATGCACCGTGTGCCTGATTGGCTGCCTGCCTGCATGAATGCCCGTAGTCGTGATTGGATGCTTGAGTGTGACCCAGCGGAATGAATGGGAGATCAACAGTATATCTGGGGACCTCTCACTGCTAGGAATCGCGTTCAGAAGCTGAAGTTCACTACGACGAGTAACTGGAGTGAAGCTTGACCTTGAAGCCCTGCTGGACGAGAAGAATTGCTGTTGCTCTCCTTCACAATCTGAAAGCTGCTGTGTCTACAAGGACGGACCCAGAGAGGACCTGGTAAGGCGCCCTCTTCCCAAGCTACGAGGGACCATTGTGCACCAGCAGACCTTTGCCAAAGCTCCCTGGTAGACAGACCTTCGACAGGCTGCCAACCCGAGACAAGGACCGCTGCGGAATCACAAAAAGAAGTACCCGGACTGTTGTCCGCCACTGTCAACGACCGCCGTCGCCGACTGGAGCCGCCGTGCTCCTGTTTTGCCTAAGAAATTCATTGATCCAAGGAAGCTCTCATCCGGATCGTCGTCGCTGTATCCTGCTGGAGAAGGCCTGACCGTTGACGCGTCGAGGAGCATCCGCCGGTGGGTTTCCCGCCACCCAAGGACCACAGAGACGTCGACGACTCAACGCCCTTGCTGGGCCACAGTTCTTCAAACTCTTTGCGGTCCAGAACTATCGACACCGAGATGCCCCGCATGCCTCTTCCATGCAGGACGTTTATACTTCCCCGTCAACGAGCACCACTAGGAACGACATGGCCACTTCAACGTCGTAGCTCGACCTGTTCTTCGTGGGACGTTCGACGACCCGTGACTCCTGCCTTAAAGGGAGGGCACTCAAGAAGGGACGTTGATTCCCAGACGATGAACGCTACAATGCCAAGGTACTTTGGGGTTGCAGAATTATTGGAAAGTCTAGTGTGAACAATATATGGACTGGGCTTGTGATACATATTTGCTTTACAGGTTGCCCAGGTGGGGGGATCTCCACACAGAACTGTGTCTAGTGGTACGGGGCCAGTATTCTTCCAATTGTTCAACCATCTTGCTTTCCTTCCTCTCTCTACTGCTGGTTTCCTCTTTATTTTGATCTGTGTGTCATTCTAACCGTATGCACGTTAATGAGATCTGATAACGTTAATGGAATCACTTTAGAACTTTATATATTTACCATTGTTGATTTTCGGAGTACAAAGTGAGTTATCATGATATTGTATATACCTTGAATATTAATTATATAAAGACTGTGTTTTAACCGATACAGTGTGCGGACATTCCTTTGTGGGTGCTTGGGGACTGCACTGTACTGAAGAACCAGCCCGCATCACCTCCTGAGAAGCTAGGCCTTGATTGCTCGACCACGCACCAATAATAGAGAATCTTGGCTGGGGTCCTCTGTGCCTCTCCTCTACCATATAGAGAGCGGAAGTACAGACACCCCCCACCGGCGTCTTTACACACATGTACACCATGCATGTCCATGATGTTGCCAACAGCACCCAAGTGTCACACCTCTCACTCGGCCATATCCGCACACATGTATGCAACCATGTGCATGTTGTTACATGCTGCAGCACATCACAAATTGCAACAGAAACACTGTTGATGTCACACATGCTTGAATAGACACACATGCAGCACTGTCTGGGACATGCACATAGACATCCGTACAAGAGGCATACCTGCCATAGGGTCAAGGTGCACACTCCAACCACACATCAACATGCACATGCACTGTGGAGGACACCAACACATGGACACTTACCAGTCAACTCCAGCCAGACAGAGCTGGAAATCCATGACCTGGGCGTGCAGCGCTGTGTAGAATCTCTCCAGGACCCGAATGTTGTCTGTGCTCAACCAGCCCTGCCGCCCTGCTTGGTTCACACCAGCCTCGAGGAAGTGTCAGGCCTTGTGGTAGGTCCTGGCTTTCAAGTCCTCCCAGCGCTTCTGGACATGGTGGTAGTTGCGGGGTGCCACCCCCTCCACGTAGATGGCACCCACGATGCCCAGATCATCTTCCGTCCTTCCTTGCTGACTTGCGTTGGTCCGTGGAAAAGGGCATCGTAATGCCCCAGGACTTGTTTCACCAGGATGCCAACATTTCTTGCACTGAAGCTGACAGCCCTCTCCCTCGCTGGCAGGTGTGGGTGGACAAGGTGGTGATGGGGCTCGGCTTTGGAGCGGTGGTCTGGCACATCGGGAGTCTTCTGGATCAGCAGAGGTGGTCACAGGTCTGACGACAGGAGCACCAGCAATGGCTGTACAGCAGTGCACATTGGCAGCAGGCACACACAGTGGGCAGGCAGCATCAGATGGATTGTAGGAGGAAGCTCAGGGCACTTGGAGGCAGATAAGTTGGCTAGTAGGCAGGAGCGTGGGTCTTCCGTGTTACTCACGCGGGCAGCCAGAAACAGAGTGGCTCTGCACGTGCGGAAAGCGCGCATTAGTGTGAAATCGGAGGAAAGGGCCTAAGCGCGTAAGTTACGTGACATGCGCTGAATGTTGGGCATGGCATTCAGGATTGGAATAAAGTAGTACGTAGGAGACTATCAAACGCTTGTGCAAGTTATAACGGACGAATGTGTGCGACCGTGCAAGCCTTTTTTTTGGCGGGGGATTTGCCTTCATGAACACGCGCGTGTACTTTTGAGGCTGATGGGGAGTTGCGTATGCATTTTTCATACTGTGGGTGCCCATGTATGTTGCGTACCCACTTTCTTATCATTGCAGTAGCTTACGTGTCCTTTGCGTATGTATTTATTGTATTGCTGGGTGCCACAGCATACTGCGTAATGTTTGTTCTTTTCACATGGCTTTTTTTTCCCCCAGGGGTTACATTGAGATTTGCAGGACATCATGTACACTGCCCCCTCACTGAATTTCCCAGGACAATTGATAGCTGCGCCTCCCATTGCACCATTTCATCAGTGCCATGGTTGGGAGGGCAACAAGTGGGACGGGTGGCTGAGGTAGACAAGGTGGCCAAGGTGGCCGAGGTGTCCGAGGGGCCCGAGGACATGCAGGGAGACCTATGCCCCCACCCAACATGGTCACAGAGATGCAGCTGATGCTACCGTCCCCAGCACCAAGCATACTGGAGCAGTGTCATCTGCTGTCCACACCAGGCAGGGTCAGGAAGCTGCAGGGGCAGCTGCAGCGACCACCACCCAGGCTCATGGTCCCCCAGCCAGGCCTGTAGTGGTCCAGGCCCTGGGTCACAGAGAACCTGGGGCAGATGCCCTTGTCTCTAAGGGCAAGAGACGTGCAGAGAAAGGTCCTGGCACCAGCACCCCGGGTCCTGGAGCAGCATTGCCATCTGCTGTCCACACCAGGCAGGGTCAGGAAGCTGCAGGGGAAGCTGGAGCAACCACCATCTAGGCTCAGGGTCCCCCAGCCAGGCCAGCCCAGGGCCACAGAGACCCAGGGGCAGATGGTCTTGTCTCTAAGGACAAGAGATGTGCGGAGAAAGGACCTGGCACCAGCACCCAGGTATGGATGCCTGCAATTTATGAGGGAATGTCCGGTGAGTGGTAATGTGTATATGTCCAGAACATGTGTATGTTCCTTGGATGAAGTGTAATGATTGTCTGGCAGTTCTGCCTGCATTTACATAACTGTCATGGGTGAACCATGTCATTGTGGACTGACAGGTGCTTGTTTTCCTGCAGACTGCATACGAACGATGCGCTGCACACCGTGACAATCCTCATCACCACACCTGCTCACTCCTTCCATCTCACTCTCTGTCCAGCCTCTCTTGGCCCTCTTCCTGCTCCAACCTGTGATGGTGGATAGCCTGTGATAATATTCTACTCCACACTCGCCTTCTCTCCTCACATCTCTGACGTCTCTTAGAGGTCAGAGATCCAAATCCTGCCAGCTGCATCTCCTCAGAGGTATTCTTCCTTTGCTCTCCTTCCCCCAGCAGCTCACTGTCTTCAGAGGGCTGGCCATTCCTATGGTGGGCTACTGCAACGGCCTCTACCAAGATATCGGTGCTTCTACTCTCTTCCCTCTGCAACTCATCCAAAACTGGACTGTGGGAATTGTCCTTTTGTCTTGGGGCCAGGTATTGTATCTTCTTAGGCCTGTGATGATGGCACTGGCTCCCAGTGGCTATGTCTGTTCATTTCATAACCATTTGCATTGTCCACAAGGCCTTGGGGTCCTGGGGGCCAATTCCTTCAACTCCATCTTCCAAATCCGCTTCCTTCTCATGGTCTTTAATCTTCCCTTTCCTACTCCGTCAGAGTCAGTAGCTTCTCATGGCAATTAGCTGGTGGTTCATGTCTATCTTCAGCTGGGGCCTCCCTCTGGTACAGCCACCCTGCCTCAATGGAACTGGAGGTGAACCTTCTCTGGGTCTGGGGGAACTTCTGATGCTTCCTCATGTGTTGTGCTTTCTCTCTTCCTCTCACCTGCTGTAGTCCGGGAAGACTGAGAGAATGCACTAATCACCTGCCCACACTCTGATCTCCGACACGGGCCTCTGAGCCTCCAGTCGAACACATGTACTGCCTCCTTGCCATCCCCCACACTCTGTGGTTGTTTCCTATATCCCTACAACCCACTACCAGCAATTGACACCTGATGTCGGCACTTACAATTCAACTGCCCCAGCCTGCTGCTTTTTAAATACTGATTGTGTAGTTGTATTTTATTTGGATGCCGTTCCCATGTACTGCACTGCCCACTCCCACTTCCAACCCCAGGTCTCCCCTTCACCATGCCTATTCATTTGAATGATGTCAATGTGACCTGGCCTCATGGGATGGGTGTGTCTGGCTTCACTCTATTCCACCGCCCTTGCATCGTAGCACCTTGTGACACTTGTGTGTTTTCAGTTTGTGAATTACATGTCATGTCACATCCATTGTGCATGGCTCTAGGACAGTAGTCAGAAAGTTCCATCTCATGCAGTTTGACAGTTCAGGCATGGCTATGCTATGTGGCATCTGTGAATTTGCATCAGTGATGTTGGTGACTGAACTATTTCTCACAAAAAAATACAGACTTACTTGATTCATAAGTTATTCCTGTTGTTTTAGTCCCTACAGATTGATAAATTTTCCCTATAACGAGAATCTTGCTATCCCTGTACCCCACCTACTATCCCTAGTGGGTGCTGGTGTAACGCCTATCTAAGGAGGGGGGGAGGGGGTTTCAAGGGAGCTCGCCCTATCCTCTCTCACTACTTTCTCTAAACTCTAAAAGTCAGTGCACACTTTCAGGGAGATGATTGTTTTTCTTTAATGTTGATCTCTCTCCTTCTGTGTCTTATCAAATATGGATTTTAAAACACAACCTTTTCCGTGGTTGCAGACGTGTCCAGTAATTACTTTACACTTTTATAAAAAGATGTCATAATTTGACAGAGTTCACAATTAACTATTGTTCATCTCGGGATCATGTAATCACCCTGATCCTTATCGTTGTCGACCATTTTCAGCGGGTCTATATTTTTCTGCTTTCTTCAGGACAATTAGTTTAGACCTTTTCAACAAAATCTGTGTTATGCATTAAAAAGACAATCATATTCTTTCTTGTCTTCTCTTCATTCTTCCTGGGGAGAGCTTCTCTCGTTATTTTCTCATCAGCGTCACATATCGCTCCCACATTTCCTAGACAAGGGGGTATATATAAAGGGGCACCATCAGTGACTCTCTCTAGTCATCTTTATAGGTTTATAGTCATAAAATCGAATGACATTATGTCGAAAGTCATAATGTCGAAAAAAAAGTCAAAAAAAGAAATTCAATTTTTTCTTTTAATTTCTTGTCCAGATGACTCGATCCAATCTTGTCCTCTTCTAGCGTCTATGTACAACAAACCCACGTGTCTGTTTTAACAAAGTGGATCCCCATTAGTCGAAATTCATAAATGTCAGCAATTATGCACAATTACATTAATGATCGTTCAATTTTATCTCACCCACTGAATTTTGTAGTTCCAATTCCATGTGTGTTAACCCAGGAATTCCCAGTGGTGGGTCGTCCTCACTGGTCTTCCCTTCTCTTCATGTGGTGTTTATTCCTCGATTCGATCTTATTCTCTTCAGTTCTGGTCCTACAGCATCTATCTGCAATGAGCCCACGTATCTGTTGTAACATAGTGGGCTCCCGTTAGTCTGTTTCATTTAATGTTTACAAATGCTTTCAATTCCATCTTATATCATATAAATTTAATCTCACCCTCTGGTTCTGTACTTCCAGTTCCGTGTCTTTGGACGTAGGAACTCCCAGTGGTGAGTCGCCTGGGGATGCGTATACTGGCTCCTCCTCCCTGGTCTTGTTGTTTATGGCAGCCTGCATCAACAATAGCTAGAGTTAAATGTACGCACTGTGTGCAAATTTAAAGGGTCTCCATTCAAACCCATCAAGCTGTGATGTATTTCGTTTCATCCAGTCTCATCTTGCCTTTTAGAAAGCTTCTCCCATGGTCTGCTATGCGCACTTTTTTCCGATTTTCAATCGCAGTCGCCATTTTGATTTTTTGTTTTTATGCGGGCGGTCACGTGATTGGAGTGTGCATGCAAATTCAACAATTATTAAAAATATATCCATTTGTAAGGGGCGGTGGAGTAGCCCTCATCGCCAAAGAAACCCTTGCTATTAGGAGGACGGAAGGTGTAATACCCTCTCTTTGGTGCCATGCTGTCTTGATCTTATTTTCCCCCAGCAGCCTTTAAAGTCTGCAAGTCACTGCTGTTCTTGTGAGTTGCAATGCTTCATGGACTCAGTAGTCCATATGTCACTATTTTCTCCTAATAATCACATGATGTTCTCTAATATGATCACCTTGAGGAGGCCTCTCAGATTTATTCTGAGTTGGTTTTTGCACGGGGGCACCATGGATCTCCGCGCTGGTATAGTCTATTGATGTTGCATTGTGGGAGATGTGGTTCTAAAAGGCACCTCCTACGCTTTTTCCTTATTAGTACACCCTGAGGTGGTCTGTGCCACCCAAAATGTCATCAGTATGTGACTGGTTTGTGGGGTGTTAACAAAACCTCTTCCTGCATAAGTGAACCAGGAGAATACCAGAGGAAAAGGTCTTGCTCCCTCTTTGCAGCTCTGCTGCGAGGGACCGTGTTACCTGAAGAAATGTGCACCGCCCGGAGGAGAGAAGCACCTTTCAGAAACCCGATGCCCACCCAATCCACATTGCTGCCTGCCGCATCTGTTGCCATGACAACCCGTCACAACAACATTGAGAGCGGGAAGTTGCCCGCGAAAACATCTGCATCAGAAAAATGCTTCCATTGGCCCCTGCACCCTGCCAGCTCCTCCCCTCCTGGCATAAATGGAGGAGGAGGAGACCGGCAGGCGAAGCCGCCAGGAGAAGGCCAGAGGAAAAGGCCTTGCTCCCTTTCTGCAGCTCTCCTCTGCTCGACAGCGCTGGATGGCAGACCACGCTGGGATTTCCAAGACAAGGCTGCCAATATGAGCCTAGTAAACAAATTCGCGACCCGCTGCCTTGTGCCACTTCCAGAACACTCACTGCAACTTCCACCCACAGCAAGGAATGTGCGGCTCTGGTCGCGCACCGCACCGCCCCGCCCCACCTTCCTTCCAACGCACCGCTCCTTCACACAAGAAATAATCGGCTGGGAAACAGGAGTTCCCACCCTGCTCGCAGCGTTAAGGAGGAGCCAAGTGGCTTCAAGCCCATTCCTACTAGACCAGAACACCCATCAGGAAAGCTACGTCCAGCACCACCCCCCAAGCAGCATACTCCAGGACCGCCGCCATCTCCTGTCCCACTCCCAAGTCTGTCATCGCAACCGCCTGCACACTCAGACTCCCATGCTCTAATCATTAATAACAATGCACTTGGTGCCCAAAACACTACTGCTGCCCCCTGCCTTCACGGACATCACCAACTCGGTGCTTTCGGCCCATGCCATACCCATACTGCCACATATATTTCAAGTGAGTATCAGGCAAATGCCTGCAGCCTCCACAGTTCTTACAATGCCTGTGCCTGCAATGACTATGCCTATGCCTGCAGCCCCCACTGTTACTACAATGTCTGTGCCTGCCATGATTATGCCTGTGCCTGCAGCCCCCACTGTTACTACAATGCCTGTGCCTGCCATGATTATGCCTGTGCCTGCAGCCCCCATTGTTATTACTATGCCTATGCCTGCAGCCCCCACTGTTGCTACAATGCTTGTGCCTGCAATTACTATGCCTATCCCTGCAGCTCCCATGATTACTACAATGCCTGTGCCTGCCACGACTATGCCTGTGCCTGTAGCCCCCACTGTTACTACAATGCCTGCGCCTGCCATGATTATGCCTGTGCCTGCAGCCCCCATTGTTATTACTATGCCTATGCCTGCAGCCTCCACTGTTACTACAAGGCTTGTGCCTGCAATGACTATGCCTATCCCTGCAGCCCCCATTATTACTACAATGCCTGTGCCTGCCACGACTATGCCTGTGCCTGTAGCCCCCATTGGTATTACTATGCCTGCAGCCCCCACTGTTACTACAATGCTTGTGCCTGCCAAGATTGTGCCTGTGCCTGCAGCCCCCGCTGTTATTACAATGTCTGTGCCTGCAATGACTATGCCTATGCTTGCAGCCCCCATTATTACTACAATGCCTGTGCCTGCCATGACTATGCCTATACCTGCAGCCCCCATTGTTATTACTATGCCTGTGCCCGCTGACCCCATGGTGATGACTACACAATTGCCTGCAGCTCACGACACCACGGTGTCCCCCAAAGCCTCTAAGGCTGTCTTCGGAACAATACCCACCACCACCCTCAAATGTGGTTTGATCAATGCCCGGTCTGTCACAGCCCATGCCTTGGACATCCATGATCTCATCCCCAAGAACAAGACCAACCTCCTCATTATTACTGAAATCTGGCTTAATGAAACCTCTGGCCCAGCCCTCTCACTTGCCTTACCGGATGGGTACACCATCTACAGGCAAGACCGCCCCCTCTCAAGGGGCGGTGGAGTAGCCCTCATCGCCAAAGGAACCCTTGCTATTAGGAGGTCGGAAGGTGACCTTGGCCACAGCTGTGACTACCTTCCACTAAAAATCTATCTCTCCCCCAACTTCACACTGGCTCTTCACATTGTCTATCGACCCCCAGGCCCGATCTCTGAATTCCATGACGCCCTCATCCACTCTCTCTCAGGCAAGCTGAAAAAGACCTCCAAAGTCCTTCTCACAGGTGACCTCAACTTAGGCCTCAATGACCCTAATGACGCTCATGCGGCCACCTTGAACAAAGCCCTTTCTACTCTAGGGTTCTCGCAAACCATCTCCAATCCAACTCATTCTAAAGGCAGCTCACTAGATTGGATCTCCCAACACAACTGTCCAGTGCTTATTAAAGAGAATTCACCCATCCCATGGTCGGATCACCACTACATTCAATTTGACCTAAACATCTCTAAAGGGCCACCCAAGCCTATTATCCCGCTCCCTGCATCTCTCTCCAGAAGCTCACGTCAACTCACTGCGGAAAAGCTTACACCCTTCCTCAAGGTGCCTGCCCTCCAGGCCCCCTTCTCGAAGGACCCTGAGACTCTGGCTAGCGCCTTTAAACGGGTTTTCACCCAAGCTGTTGACTCTATTGCGCCCCTCACTCTCAGAGAAGCCAGGAAAGCCATGCACACTAATGCATGGTTCACTCAGGAACTGTTCCAATTACTTGCGAAAAAGCGAGCTGCCCTCACAGCCTGGAAAACCAAACCTAATGATGCAACCAAACTAGCCTTCAAGGCTATCTCCAAAGACTATAAATCTGTCATAATCCAAGCCAAAGCTAACTCCTTCAACACTAGGATAGCTAATGCAAAATCAGACACCAAAGAAATGTTCACCATCTTCAAGGAGCTGGAATCTCCGTGCACCTCTCCACCTAGACTCCTCAAGGATGAAAATTGGTGCAATAACATCCAATCAGCCATGCTTAACAAACTAAACACCCAGCAAACCAAAATCCTAGCTCACAAAAAAGACTTGTCCCTCCAAATTGCGAATCAGAACAGTAACAAGAACAAGGAGTCTAAAATTAACTCTTCCCGGTTTTTCAACTTCAAGGATATGACTGAATCTGAAGTCTTCTCTCTCCTAAAAACCATCAAGCCCTCCAACTGCAAGGGGGACGTCTGTCCTGCTCAGCTCATTAAAGACTGCGGCTGACCCTTGCTCCCTTTTTGACAGCATTCATCAATGCATCCTTCCAGTCTGTACATGTCCCATCTGACCTTAAGGAAGTGTGGGTACGTCTGCTCCTCAAGAAACCACCCCTCGATCCATTGGTACCAGGGAATTACAGGCCCATCACCACTGTCCCCTTCTTGCTGAAAATACTGGATAAAGCAGCCTACCTGCAAGTCCAAAAATTCTTTGAGGACCACCGTGTTCTGGGCCTTCGGCAGTCTGGCTTTAGACCACGGCATGGGACCGAAACGGCTCTCCTCGACCTGAAAAATCAAATGGATGTCATCAGAGACGCTGGCAAACCTGCGCTCCTTCTGCTCCTCGATTTATCGGCCGCGTTTGACCTCGTGGACCATAACACTCTATAGACGCAAAAATAGGGCTCCTGGTTGGGAACCTATTCTACCCAGGAGGGTAAACTAGAACAAAATATACAAATGAATAGGTCCACGTGGGGGAGATCTGAATAAAACACTCACTCAATTAGAACAACGCTGGGTGCATAGACTCAATACTGTACAAGTAGGTTTAAACATCTCAGTAGAGTGGAAGTCTTTCTTGTAATCAGACACACCATTTAGTCTACTGAAGTGATTTGTAGAACCCGGGACTTGAATAGTCCGAGCCGTACCTTTAGGGTCAATTGTCACAGTATGACCATCCTATGTCTCCATCTCTTGATGTTTTGCATTCACAGGTTTGGCTAGGTTTTGTATTGGTGAAATGTACATGTGAACAGTTCCAACCAGTCAATTTTCCATATCTGTGTCTAAGATTTTGATCATGCGCTATGATTATGCACACAGCAAATAATTATGGACACATGCTGAGGTCCTGATTGAAATTTTATCTGACTTCTCCTCCCCGGGATGTGCAATAATGTTTCTTTTGTCTGTAACAACCGATGTATGTTTCTTTTTGACTGACACAATGGTGTGAATTCCTTCGCACTTGGCCAAATTTGTCGATCTGTAAAATATGCTAATTCAACCGTGGATCAACAGCTGTAGGACCCACAGCGATCATAATCATAATCACTCTGTTGGGCCCGCCACCGCCTTATCCACTTGGATTGTGTTAAATATAACACTCTGCGTTTCCGGGGTTTTCTCCCTGCGACGCCGTCGATTACCATGGCAACCGGGCGACCGGAAAAAAAAAGTTGTAAATTCATTTTTAATACGGGAATGGGAAAATCAGGCACTCATAATTTTTTGCCTTGATCTATTTCGTTTTGGATCAAGTGGATGCCCCCTTTTTAGTCAACACTCGATCCGATTTTTGTCCAAAATGGCCGCCGCATATAAACTTACGGGGCCTTAGCAACAGCGTTTCCAACGCTTTCCGCCAGACTCCCGCAGTCTCTTCTGATCTGACATGAGAGGAGAACATGCAGCTATAACACTGCAAGCGAGCACCCTTT